>NW_011633149.1:0-358 GCF_000512975.1 Sesamum indicum
AAAATTTACCACACAAATTCTTGGGCTCAGACCACCGTGTGGGTCAAGCTTCGTCGAATTCTGATAACGTTCAAAATTTAGTAGTTTTGCATGGTTTTATTGAAGTAAGTTCGTGTCCCTTTTATACAAACTTGTAGTTATTATTACGCTTAGCAAATTTACCCCACAAATTCTTGTGTCTACACCAACGTTTGTGTCAAGTTTCATTAAATTATGAGAACGTTCATAATTTAGCTATTTTACACAGTTTTATTAAAGCGAGTTTGTTTTCCTGTTACACCGACTTGTAGTTACTATTACGCTTAGAAAATTAATCACAAAAAGTCTTGTGTGGTAACCAACGTTTGGGTCAAGTTTC
>NW_011633150.1:0-358 GCF_000512975.1 Sesamum indicum
CCCCCACACACACCCCCACACACACCGCACATGCACACACACACACACACACATAACCCGCACACGCACACATACACCCCGCACACACACACCACACACTCACTCGCACACACATACACACACACTGCACACACACACACACCCTGCACACACATATACACACCCCGCACATGCACACACACACACACCACACCCCGCATACGCACACACACACCCCACACACACACTCAGACACACACACCGCACACGCACACACACTCACACACACACATACACACCCCGCACATGCACACACACACACACCCCGCATACGCACACACCCTGCACACACACATACACACCACGCACATGCACACAC
>NW_011633151.1:0-358 GCF_000512975.1 Sesamum indicum
AATAGCTACTGGGTATTATTTTTATCTCGAGAAAAGCAATATTCTTGGAAAAGGGTTTTCCAATGGATAGCGAATGTGATGAGGAACTGCTTGAAGATTCATGTGAGATACCTCATCAAGATAATGCAACACCATCTGCAACTACGATTCCCAGTAATATTACTCTAGTTCTCTGTAGGTCAACTAGAATATCTTAACGTCCTAATAAGTATGGATTCTTAGGCTTGACTAGCCAATTAGACGGTGATCCAACAACATACAGAGAAGTGATGTATGACATCAACATGGATAGGTGGCTTGAGGCCATGAAATCCGAAATGGACTCGATGGTTCGAATCAAGTTTGGACCCTCGTGCAC
>NW_011633152.1:0-358 GCF_000512975.1 Sesamum indicum
ATTTTGTAGGATATGTCCATGTGGGTACATGCAGAGTATCACCAGACCACAGCTTTCTTGCATATACACTTGACACAACCGGGAACGAACAATTTCAGCTTCAAATTAAGAACCTCCGAACTAACTCTACTATCCCCCAACCCAGAGTTCAGGGTGTCGTTAGCTTAGCTTGGGCACAGGATAGCTGTACACTGTTCTATACAATATGCGACCAAAACCAACGGCCTTACAGGCAAATTCTACTACTATTTGCATTTTATTTTGTTGCGGAATCCATGATGTTCTCTTACAAGAATATATTAATGTCAGGGTATTGTGCACCAAAATTGGATCACAGTCTGTGGATGATGCCATAATC
>NW_011633153.1:0-358 GCF_000512975.1 Sesamum indicum
AGCAGTCAAAATTTACATATGATGTCTGCATAAAATTGCCAAAGGAGATTGGAAGAGGGAGTATTGTGAACTCTTCTCCACCCAAGCCATGAAATTATTGAGCAAACATGATTAGTGTTCCCAAATGTTGGACACTTGCTCTAGATGCGCATTTCTGCAAATGGTTTGCAGAATTGCAGAGTTTAAAATGAATAGAATGCTAAGACATATAGTCTCAAAGCTAGGCGATGCCTAGGACATTATTGCAAAAGCTATAAGGCTAAGAGAACTTAGCTATTAGTATTCATGTTAAAATAGTATACAATTATGTAATCCAACATGATCAACATTTTAATAGTCATTTGTTGGACAGAATAGA
>NW_011633154.1:0-357 GCF_000512975.1 Sesamum indicum
GTATTTGTAGTGGCACTAACTACTAGTTGACAACTTACAAATTTAGGGACTGAAGTGAGGAAAAAAAAAAAGTTTAAACTGGTCAGTTTATTTCTAATTATAACATGGTCAGAATGATCAATTTGAACCAAAATTCAAGTTTAGGAATGTTAATATCAAGAAATGAACTTCAGAAACTAAAACGATTCTAAATGAAAACATAATGTAGCAACTATAATATTTAATTCTAATAAAGAAGAAAAATATATGATACTTCTCATTCCTGTAAAGTTCTTAAAAGATGAGGGATATATCTCACTAAATAGCATAATATTTCAACATGCTTAATTTGCTAGGAATGATCATAAATATTTATAT
>NW_011633155.1:0-357 GCF_000512975.1 Sesamum indicum
TTACTTTTCGTGTGGATTTTCATGACTTTTGAGTGTTTGTGTCGGACTGTTCCAGTTTTGAGTTTTGTGTAGGAAGCTTGAAGACTAAATTACATCCCTTGCTTTCCCGTTTCAGAAACCTATGAATATGTATTATTTGTTTTTGTGACTTTTATATACCTTTGTGTGTTTGTTTCATTGGTTGTCTGAATTTTCTTGACTTCCAAACAATCAGCGCAACAAACACTTCCGAACGTTTTGAGTTATGCATAATTCAAGACTAAATTTACATAGATTTCTTTCCTGTTGCAGAAACCCATAAATGTTTATTTGTTTGTATGACTTTATATATCTTTGTGAAGGAGTTGAGGTGAAGCC
>NW_011633156.1:0-357 GCF_000512975.1 Sesamum indicum
ATGAAATTCTAGTTGTAGGTGTTGTGGGACGAGAAAATGGGAGTATGACTTTGGGCTTAAATTTCATCGAAGATCATAAACCATGGGGATTTTTGCAGGAAGGGATTTTCCATAAAAAATCCTAATACTCAATAAGGGTATACGAGAAGCCAAGATCATGATCGGAGGAGCATTCGGATCGCCCTGGTTTAGGGTAATAACACCTCGTATTTATTTTAATGATAAAGGTGCCGATATCTTGATAGGTAACAATTTCATTTAAACATTTGCAAGATATATGCTAGATAATCAAAGGAATCTATTAATCTTTACTACTAACTGTGGTAGTGAAATACAGGTGTTGCAAAGAAAAAAAAA
>NW_011633157.1:0-357 GCF_000512975.1 Sesamum indicum
AACTTGACACAAACGTTGGTGTAGACCCAAGAATTTGTGTGGTATATTTGCTATATGTAATAATAACTACAAGTTTGTATTAAAGGGAAACCAACTTGATTTTATAAAATCGCGCAAAACAGCTAAATTTTGAACGTTCTTAGAATTCGACGAAACTTGACCTAGACATCGGTCTAGACCCAAAACTTTGTGTGGTAAATTTGCTAAGCGTAACAATAACTACAAGGTTTTATAAAAGGGAAACAAACTTGCTTTATTAAACGCACAAAACAACTAAATTTTGAATGTTCTCAGAATTCAACGAAACTTGACACAAACGTTGGTTTAGACCCAAAAATTTGTGTGGTATATTTGCTA
>NW_011633158.1:0-357 GCF_000512975.1 Sesamum indicum
GCTAACCGTAATAATAATTACAAGTTAGTATGAAAGGGAAACAAACTTTCTTTAATAAAATCGTGAAAAACAACTAAATTGTGAACGTTTTCTCAGAATTTCACGAAAATTCACCCAAACGTTGGTCTAGACCAATGCATTTGTGTGGTGAATTTATTAAATGTAATAATTACTACAACTTAGTATGAATGGGAAACAAACTTTACTTAAAAAAATCATGCAATACAGCTAAATTTTGAATATTCTCAAAATTGCACGAAATTTGACCCTAACGTAAGTCCAAACCCATGCATTTGTGTGGTATATTTGTTAAGCGTAATAATAACTACAATTTAGTGTGAAAGGGAAATAAGCTTT
>NW_011633159.1:0-357 GCF_000512975.1 Sesamum indicum
GCGTGTGTGTGTGTGTGCGGTGTGTGGGGTGTGTGTTTGTGTGTATGTGTGTGTGTGCGGTGTGTGTGTGTGTGTCACAGTAGAACATGTTTTACTTCCATTTTAAACATAAAAGAAGTGAAGTGTTGTTTTTATTTCTACGCCAATGAATACCATCTGCGTTTTGTTAAATTGCCATTGCACTTCAATTTGTAAGTCTTTATTTTTATCTACACAACACTTTTTCTCGTGCAGAATGTCACCTTAGTTTCGCCACATTTTATGCTTATTTACAAGGTGTGTGTGTGTGTGTGGTGTGCGTGTACGTGTGTGGGGTGTGTGTGTGTGTGTGTGTGGGGTGCGAGTGTGCGTGTGCGT
>NW_011633160.1:0-357 GCF_000512975.1 Sesamum indicum
TTGTACACGCAAAGCTATGATTAAATCTCTGAATTAGCAAATCTCCATACCACATGAATAAATCTCATTCCTTCAATAATATACATTATATGTGATTTAAATACACGTCAGCCGTATCTTAAATTATTGTATCCGTAACTACGGATACAAATATATTATCACTTTTCAATCACACGATAAGTGTATTATACTTATTATATAATTAGTTCGAATTCGACTAAATTCAAATTTGAATTAAAGTTTTGGTACAGTATGAGGGACACTTGACTCCACATTCTGAATAGAATGAGCTGATCCTATATTAGAATATTAAACCTTTTGTGTGTTGAGGTTGAGGTATGAACAGACAAAAAAAAA
>NW_011633161.1:0-357 GCF_000512975.1 Sesamum indicum
TTTTGTTGTGTTAGTACCCATCATGTTCTTATATTTTTAGATTGGATTCTTAGAATACTGCAAAAAGCATGGTTTCACAAGCTGTTATATATGATCTTGCCCTTCTATGAAAGGGGAAGATTACATTTGTATTGCCACCCAGAAATTCAGAAGACACCAAACTCGCTTGAACTTAGGGAGTGGTAAGTTTGATGATTGTTTGATCATGAGACTATAGATTGCGAGTTGTGAGGTAGTTTGTCCCACTATTTTACTTGAATTATCGCCTTGGTTTCAGTTACTTGTCCATGCTAAGAAAAGCTGCAAGGTAAAATATTGCAGTTGACCTTACTAATCTCTATGACCATTTCTTTGTGT
>NW_011633162.1:0-357 GCF_000512975.1 Sesamum indicum
CCTGGAATGGCTAACGCCGCCGCCATGCTCCTGGATGGTCACCTAGGTACAAGAAAACTGGCCTCATATGAGGTTTGGTGCCAGCACCTCTCTCCTAAGTACCACTCGCGTACCCCCGATCCAGAAAACAAGTCTCGTCGCTCTATGGCCGAGACCACGCAATCTTTATCCCAATGGACTCCATCCTCCCGTGAGTACCGCTCTACCTAGATCATGTTAACAGAGGGATTTGGTAAGATGAAAGTAAGCCGAAGTGAATTCATTCCATGATGAGCAACGGGAGTAACTAACCTTCTCAGTGGTTAACATGTCAATCTGGGCCCGGTTCACGTCAGCTTGATGGGCCGGAAGAGGCTG
>NW_011633163.1:0-357 GCF_000512975.1 Sesamum indicum
TATGAAATATATTAATTTAATATAAAAAACCTAAAAAGTATATAAATGTTTTAAAAAACATAATACGAATTTAATGCACTAAAATTCACTTTTCAATTAAAAACTTATAGGCAGTATAAAAGTCACTTATTAATTATATATTATTAACTCAATTAATTTTTTATTAATTTAAATATATTTTATTTATTTATAAATAATACTAATTAAATATCAAAATACCAAAAATTTAATATCAATTATTTTAAGTTATATTATTTATCATAAATAATATTTAAATTAAATACTAAAATTTGAAAAAATTAAATTATTTTTACTTTACTTTTAAAAAATAGAATTTTTTTTACCTTCTTCTCCATC
>NW_011633164.1:0-357 GCF_000512975.1 Sesamum indicum
GGAGGATCATTAGAACATGTACTTCCGTCCGGCAGTAGTAGTGCTGGAGTGATCTCATTTGTTTGGATATTGACTAAATCCACGATCTCGAGTTGGGAAAAGGATTCCGTCAATTCTTGTAAATCTGAAAGATCTGCTTCGTTACCTCCATTATTTTATAGATCTGATAGATGTGATGATCAGATCTTCTCTCGTCTTTGGCTTCGGAACCCCCGTGGCCTTTCCCTTCTGGTGTAGAAGAGGTACTGTTCCAAGGGCGTCCCGAATTCGCTCTTGTCTGGATCTGGATGTCTTAGGGCTCTGCCCTTGATTTATTTTTAGATCTGTAATTTCTGCTTTCAAGTCTGTAAGATCCTT
>NW_011633165.1:0-357 GCF_000512975.1 Sesamum indicum
ATAAATCCTACGTAAATACATGGCCATGGGGTTCGAAGTTAACCATTAACATTATTTACCAATGCGATGCCCAATACCTGTGTTCAAGAGGCGCATGTAAATACATAGATACAAGTATATATAACAGACAAGTTTCAGTTGAAAAATGCCGATTGCATATGCATGAATATTAATTCTTGAAGAAGCTCCTGATAAATTTTCGTTAAAATAATAAGATTGAAAAAATAAATTGAGAAAAACACCAAACAAAAGAAAGGGAAATTTCCGAATCGTACAAATTAGGTAATGATATGATAACCTGAGAGGAGCGGGCAGCGAGGCGACAGAGCAACGCCAACTGAAGAAGAAGAAGAAGAA
>NW_011633166.1:0-357 GCF_000512975.1 Sesamum indicum
TAAAACAGCTAAATTTTGAACGTTCTAAGAATTCCACGAAACTTGACCCAAACGTAGGACTAAACTCATGCATTTCAATGGTAAATTTTCTAAGCGTAATAATAACTACAAGTTAGTATGAAAGAGAAACAAACTTTCTTTAATAAAACTGTGTAAAACAGCTAAATTATGAACGTTCTCAAAATTTTACGAAACTTGACCCAAACGTAGGACTAGACCCATGCATTTGAATGGTAAATTTTCAAAGTGTAATAATAACTACAAGTTAGTATGAAAGGTAAACAAACTTTCTTTAATAAATCGTGTAAAACAGCTAAATTTTGAACGCTCTTAGAATTCCACGACACTTGAACCAAA
>NW_011633167.1:0-357 GCF_000512975.1 Sesamum indicum
ATATTTATCCCAAGTTAATTTTTTTCGTAAGCATCATTTAACCAAGTTTTGCGGAACTGGATTTGACTAGTTAAATTTTGGCTAGAGCCTAGAACCGTATTTGAACCGACTACTCGTTTCTGACCTTTTCCCATGCATTTCTATGTTATTTTCAATTGTTCTCTGGGGCTTTTGAACCTTTACCATCTGTCGTAAAAAAAGAAGTAAGCAACATTTTCCTGATTATCTGAGTTGTTTAGTTTCAGAATATCCTAATGATTGGCTTTTTGCTGTGCTGCTACATCGTTTTTTGGAGTTAACAAACAATTCTTTTGTTGGCAGCTATACCAGCCTAGAAGAACTCAAGTGCTACCAAAG
>NW_011633168.1:0-357 GCF_000512975.1 Sesamum indicum
TGTCATCCTCCAAGCTGACTACTAGCGCGACTATGCTAGGTAGAACACCCAATAATTGAGCGTTGTTTTTCGATCCTAACCTTTTTCCAATATTACTTTCAAAGTTTGTCATACATTTAATTTTTTATGATTAGGTTCTTTGTGATGTTCCAGTTCGAACCTTTCTAATATTACCACATTATCATTAAACCTCAAATGTACATTCATTTTTTAGATTAAATATTATTCATATGATGCTGCAAGCTCCTATTACTATAGCCTTCCAAAACCAACCTCCATTAATATGCGTCAAGAGCTCTTGTCTAATCCTTATTCAGGTATTAAAGATAGCCCTTCAACAGCTGTCTGTTGCCTCAT
>NW_011633169.1:0-357 GCF_000512975.1 Sesamum indicum
TGAAAGATAAATGAAATTGAATTCTCAACACTTGATAGGAAGAATGATATGAGTTCCAATATTTAAGTATGCGTCATAAGGCAGTTGAAATTACATAAATATATACTTATATGTACATACACGAATGTATTGGGTGCAACTGCACTTGAGGACTTTAGTTGAGAAACTTATCAGCTCATAAGATGCAATGTGAGAAAATTGCAATAAATGGAACTAAGTTGAAAAGGGCCCTTACGGGACAAAAGGTGCAATTTTTTCCTTAGAGTTACATTACTTTGTGTGCCGTCCAATTTAGTACAATAGAGACACTACTTGTAAACCAATCTTAAAGTACCTTTAGTTTACCATAAAAGATAA
>NW_011633170.1:0-357 GCF_000512975.1 Sesamum indicum
AGCAAGATGAGGACTGAGAAGCACTTTGTGGGACAAAGTGCGTTTGCCATTGGTCTATTGAATTAGATCCAATTAGACATCTATGAGTCATTGAATACATAGAGCCAGAAGGGGGTTCACAAGTCTAAAGGGCCTTTGGAAGGTTTGGAGAGTTAGACTTGAAGTGGAGAACCAAACTGGTTGCAAAATTAAATTCTCCAATTGGATCGAGGTAGTGGGGGCTCTTGAAGTATCTCACGAGAATGGAATTCTCACTCAGTAGAGTTCTTCTTTGGAGTGACAGAATTGAACGGTGTCTCTGATAAGGGAGGGTCGAACCTCATTAGACTTGGTTCGATTGTTCTTTCACTGAACTAC
>NW_011633171.1:0-357 GCF_000512975.1 Sesamum indicum
ACGTTTGTGTCAAGTTTCAGGGAATTCAGAGAACGTTCAAAATTATAGCAGTTTTTCACGGTTTTATAAAACAAAATTTGTTTACCTTTCATACTAACATGTTACGCGAAATTCTGAGAACGTTCGAAATTTCACTGTTTTGCACAGTTTTATTAAAGCATGTTTGTCTCCCTTTCATACTAATTTGTAGTTATTATTATGGTTAGCAAATTTACCATACAAATGCATGGGTCTAGACCTGCATTTGGGTCAAGTTTCGTTCAATTTTTAGAACGTTCAAACTTTTACTGTTTTGCACGATTCCATTAAAGCAAGTTTGTTTCCCTTTCATACTGACTTGTAGTTATTATTACGCTT
>NW_011633172.1:0-357 GCF_000512975.1 Sesamum indicum
AATCAGAGCTCCCCAAAGCCGGGAGCGAGGACCGGAGCTCGAAAACAAGCCTTGAATTCTCATTCAATAAACAGAAAAGCTACCACAGACAAGCTATTTGAAGAAGAGAAAGAAGAGCGGAAAAGAACTTCTCTAGTAGTCCACTTAGATCTTCACCCATCACCTCCCCAGAACTAGTCATTGCTGATTTCCTCAACTGGATAGGATTCTATTTGATAGAAGAATGGATGGAACCAGAGCTTCCGAGCTTGATACACTACTATCGAAAAATTCCACTTCACTTTCTTTCTTTTCCATTCGCGGGTTCAGATCTTGAAAAGAGGCATATCGGTCGAAGGAATCATCTTTCAACGGCTA
>NW_011633173.1:0-357 GCF_000512975.1 Sesamum indicum
ATATACTGCTCACTAGGAAAGAACAAGCATCTATACAAACCTGCATCAGCTGGTGTTGTTTCAGGTTCTATGGTGTATTCTGCATGACAAATTGGCTCACCATGATAAGGTATTGTGTATCCATAATAACTTTTGAATCAGCCGAGAAAGTAGACTCAAAGGAACATCACCTGCAATTGCCTGATGATCACAGCAGGTGAGCTAATTGATCAATACCAAGTAGCTGTGACTTGGAATTCAAATTCCTGACACATAGCTTAAGACGCCCTTGCTCTGGCATTCTTGTATCTATTTGGATATGAAAACACATGCAATGCAAGTAATTTAACCAGCACACCGGATGGATTAGTGTAGATG
>NW_011633174.1:0-357 GCF_000512975.1 Sesamum indicum
AAAAGAAAAATTAGGACATATCTATAACTAACGAAGCGTTATAAAAATAGAAAAGAAGAGTAACATTTTAATAGTTTAGTTTTGGTTCATATGCAAAAATTAAATCTAAGTGACAGCTACGTGTTTCTCTAATCATAATTTTGAATCTAGGGAAACCATGAAGGAATATAGAGCTGAACTGAAGAAACTAGGGCACAAAGTCATGAATATAATGGATGAGAACTTAGGCTTGCCAAAAGGCTACATCAAGAATGCTTTTGATGGTGGAATCGACAATACAGCATTTTTTGGCACCAAGGTAAGCCACTATCCACCATGCCCGCACCCGGAGAAGGTAAATGCTCTGCGAGCCCACAC
>NW_011633175.1:0-357 GCF_000512975.1 Sesamum indicum
ATCTTACAATCCATTTGATGTAGATGAGCCTTCAAACAAGTTGACATCACGATTCCTGCCACAAGGAAAATAAAGCAAAAGATTAATGTCACAAGAGTCAAAGTTAGTCGTAATGGGTAAAATTTAGTGGTTTTCCTGACATGTTTGGTTGACAAGCATGTTCGTCTGGCTCTTGCAAAGTAAAATTGTTGTAGGAAAGATCACTGCAGTATCAGCAAAAGAAAGATGTTATTATCTGGATTATTTAAATAATAAGAATGCTATAAGAGCATCCTACAACTTTTGAAGATAGCAATCGTTAAAGTTCTTTGAAGAGTTTTCCCATTGGCCATTCATGCACAAAAAGAATTGACCACA
>NW_011633176.1:0-357 GCF_000512975.1 Sesamum indicum
ACTACGGGCTCAACAATTCTAGGTACCACACCCAACTCTTGGATGTACTTTGTCATCAAAACCGCTTCCTTAGCTGCTTCCAAAATCACTATGTCTTCCGCTTCCGTCGTGGAATCCATTGTGGTATCCAACTTGGTAGTTTTTCCAAACAACTACACCACCGTTCAACTTGAATACAAAACCCGATTGATACTTGGCATCATCATCGTCCGATTGCAAGCTAGCATCGTTGTAGCCTTCCAATATCAATTCTCCATTACCGTAAATCAAGAAAACATCTTTAGTCCTTTTCAGGTACTTAAGTATTGTCTTGACTGCGCTCCAGTGCTCCTCCATGGTGCATGCCTAATATTTGCT
>NW_011633177.1:0-357 GCF_000512975.1 Sesamum indicum
TCTTAGCTGGGATTCTACCATGGACTTCAGTGGAGTTTAGATGCCTCACTGCATTTCCTCGTAGTACTTCTAGAACCTCAAAATTTTTCAGCCACTCTTGTTCTTCTTCTGGCGTGAGAGGTTTTGGATCAATCCTCTTGGGACTGTTGTAACACTTGTCAAGAATTTCCATAAGAAATTCTCTTCTTTGTATTTTTAGAATCTGGAAATATACCGTGTTTTCAGAGTAACTCGAACTTTCGTTCGGTTCTATTTTCTCTTAAAGAGTCTCCTCCGTTATTGGATTAATAATATCAAAATATAATATAATCATATATTTCTTCAATAAACCTAGGCTCTGATACCATTTTGTTGAGT
>NW_011633178.1:0-357 GCF_000512975.1 Sesamum indicum
AGCTCAACTCAATTCATTTATCTCCTAAGATATAGTCTTTAGGCTCTTGAAAGACTACCACATAATACTTTGTGTAGGGGAATTCAATATGAATTGATGCATAGTTTAAGAAGAATAATCAATCATTAGAAATACAGAATAATATTTATAATATAATTAATTAAATATGATCAAACATGATTTAAATAAAAAAAATACAAATGAACATAATTTTCCCTCCTCAAAACCAAGGAATTTGATTGCTAGTTACATTTTTTAAATATGAATATGAAACTTACCCCCTTTCTTACAATTTAGGACACCTAAATTTGTATATGTACCAAATATTATTTATTATTTAGCTTCAAAACCATGAAC
>NW_011633179.1:0-356 GCF_000512975.1 Sesamum indicum
TCACGAACAGCAAAACGACCAAGAGGTGGGTACTCGGAGAAAGTCTCCACCACCATGGGCTTGGTGGGAACCATCTTAACAAGACCAGCATCTCCATTCTTCAAGAACTTGGGCTCCTTCTCAAGCTCCTTACCAGACCGCCTGTCAATCTTGGTCACAAGTTCAGCAAACTTAACAGCAATGTGGGAAGTGTGACAATCAAGCACCGGGGCATATCCATTTCCAATCTGACCAGGGTGATTCATGATGATGACCTGGGAGGTGAAGTTGGCAGCTTCCTTGGCAGGATCATCTTTAGAGTTAGAGGCAACATAACCACGCTTGAGATCCTTAACAGCGACGTTCTTCACGTTGAA
>NW_011633180.1:0-356 GCF_000512975.1 Sesamum indicum
TCGTCAAAAGGTAGCAAGAAGAACCCCAACAAGTTTCAAGGCCATGCAGAAAGTTCTTACCAGTTCACCATCAAAATCATCTGAAATGAATACACGTTTGACATATAAACGGATATTTTTTGTCTTGGGATTGATGACATCTTCATTGTTAAGAGGAGCCATTCCAGGAATATAGAGCACACTTCTAAACTCCACCTCACCCTGCAGAAGTTGTGAATCAACACTAAAGGAGAAAGTAGAAAAGCTAGCAGCCGATCTGATATAAACATAACTACCTCTGTAGTGAAATGGGTATAGGTGAGTGGATCCAAAAATTCATTGAAGGTCTTTTTGTAAAATTCCTGATATTGTTCCTT
>NW_011633181.1:0-356 GCF_000512975.1 Sesamum indicum
CAAGCAATGGCAAACATTGCTTCTGTTTTGGGCCATCTCTGAGATGGCCCAAAACCGAAAACAAACATAAGAAAATTATTTCACCCTATCTAGATCGAACACAAAAGATAAAAATAAAGAGGAACTCATGGAGTCGAAAGTTGAGCATGAACGTTTTGTCGCTCCGGCGCTGGATCTCACTCCTCCACTTGTCTTCTCTTTCGCGTTTCCATCTTTCTAGCCAAAAGGTTTCTTTCTCTTGTCTCTTTTCTTCTTTTTAAGCTAGTTACTCAATATGGTAAGAGAGACAAGGAATCTGCCTTTAATTAAACCTTGTTTTCTTTCCCTTCCTTTTTAGTTCTATTTCTACCAAGCTT
>NW_011633182.1:0-356 GCF_000512975.1 Sesamum indicum
TATATATTTATATATGCATGGAATATATTTGCGTCCATGCAATGATCAATATACACATGATATCGATATGATTGAGTTGAGTTGCGTTCTTCCTACTAAATTGCCAACCGTTTTTAAATTCTTGAGAATTCCGTTCCTACTTAAAGTCTTACATTCTTGAGAATTCCGTTCCTAATTAAAGTCTGTCATGATGTCTCAAATGCAAACTACTTCATCAATTTTCATATATATATATATATATATATAAATATAACCACTGTAGAATAACTGACAATTCTAATTGTAAAGAATAAATGAAATACATGTAAAATGTCAAGCGAGTATATATTTATATATGCATGGAATATATTTGCGTC
>NW_011633183.1:0-356 GCF_000512975.1 Sesamum indicum
ATATACAATACTACACACACACACATATATATATAAATCCAATTAGCTATACTTACCTTAAATCCCAAAATGCTTCTATTTTACGATGGACTGTTCAACCCTCTACCTTGTCGTCACGTCCTATAACAAAATGTTATACGTATAATCAATATATATAGAATATCATAAACTCTAAATAACCTATCATATAATGTTCGTACATTTTCTATCAATCTTTTAATATTCTATTTATATTAAAGTCTAACCCCCTGTTCCATTTCTTTCAAATAGCTACCTTTTTCTAAACTCCTCAAATATATATTTAATTTATCAATAAATTCCTAAGAATTCATTTAATCAAACCCCTTATATATCCA
>NW_011633184.1:0-356 GCF_000512975.1 Sesamum indicum
GCTGTAATTTTAGAATTCGTTTTGATTGTTTAAGGAAAAAAACAGCTTTGTTTCTGATTTTTAAGGTATGAAGTTTATGGAGCTGAATTGTTACTTCTTGGTATAATAATTTCCTCCTCTTCTTTTGTTTTCTTTTTTTAATTCAGAAATTAACTCATGGTGTTGATCAAGAGGCAAACATATGTTGCATTACAGGCATCAAGATGTCCTGTTTTACTAAGCATGCATGTCCAATTCTGACTCAACCTTGCTCATACATGTTAAATTTGTGGTCTTGTAATATTCTTTAGGGTCTTTTATTACAATTTGTATATAGAATATGAACAGAAAAGAAAAATGTGAAACCTAAATCAACC
>NW_011633185.1:0-356 GCF_000512975.1 Sesamum indicum
GTTTGGCCAATTTACCACACAAATTTTTGGGTCTAGTCCAATGTTTGGGTCAAGTTTCGTCGAATTCTGATAACGTTCAAAATTTAGCTGTTTTGCGCGGTTTTATTGAATTAGGTTTGTTTCCCTTTTATATAAACTAGTAGTTATTTTGCGCATAGCAGATTTAACATACAAATTCTTTGGTCTAGACCAATGTTTGGGTCAAGTTTCGTTGAATTCGTATAACGTTCAAAATTTAGTTGTTTTGCGCAGTTTATTAAAGCAAGTTTGTTTCCCTTTTACACACACTTGTAGATATTATTACGGTTAGCAAACTTACCTCACAAATTCTTAGGTCTAGACTCAAGTTTCATTGA
>NW_011633186.1:0-356 GCF_000512975.1 Sesamum indicum
ATCCATTCGTTGCAGATGCTATAGCAAATGAAAGGGATCTCAGTCTTACTGAAGAGCAAAAGAGGAACTTTAGAAAGGTCAGACAGGGTATTGCCCAACACAAGTATTCTGCCACCAGGTTATTTGAATTGATGACAATTGGCTAAAAGAAGTTTTGGCCATCTCAATAATGAATTTCTGATTGTGGGGAAACACTGAATGATAAGTGCATCTCTTCCACCCATCTCAGAAATTAATTTCATCATTCTTACATAAATGCTTCATTTGCACAGCATAATTGTTATGAAACCAGAATACCAGTCAATATGGTATGTTTTGTCGCCGTGGTCTATGGTCCATATCTGAACATGGAGTTA
>NW_011633187.1:0-356 GCF_000512975.1 Sesamum indicum
ACAACCAAAAAGAAAAAGTCATACCTTGTGTGTCAACTGCCAAATTTATGTTACCTTGTTTGAGTCATTCAAATTCAGCAAAGCATGTGAGTGAATGTTGATGTCGTGAACAGACACGATCAATCTTGTCTTGGTCCTTTGGTAGGAGCACCTCTCTACACGAACTAAGATATTGATAAAAACATATGTCATGATTCAAAAATTAAGCAATTCAACCACATGAAAACGTACTGAAGTAGCAACTATGTTCCCTTACCATGATGGAATTACACAATCACCATAAGCATTGGATTTTCCAACCTTTGAGCTGGTTTTGGATGATATGGTTGCTAAAATCAATCTACTCGATTCGATAT
>NW_011633188.1:0-356 GCF_000512975.1 Sesamum indicum
CTTGATTATGGGTTAATCAAGAAATACTAATTAATATTAGTGTTAGATCCCAAGTCTAACTGAAAGGTGAAGCTAAAGAATCACACACAAATCACTGAAAATAAACATAGAATTAATTTGGAATTAATTCCATAAATAAATTGATTACTTACAAAGAGGGATCCACTGAATCGAAAAGGGCCCAAGAATAAATTAATGGCATTAATATATATTTGGTTTGTCCTTATAAATTAATAAGTTGGATCTTATTATAGAATAAGGATAATATGGGTATAAGTATTTAAATAGATTAAATAGAATTTGAGCTCAATTAAATTGGATTTTTATTAAAGATTTAATAAAAATTCATTGGCTTG
>NW_011633189.1:0-356 GCF_000512975.1 Sesamum indicum
TATAATACAGACTCACAGTTTACTTGGATGGATTTTTAAAATTCGGCCGTCCATAGAAAATTCTTAGAAAATTTTTTGTTACTCAAGACTCATATTAGTTAATACAGAAAATAATAAATCGTTATAGAACTATTTAAAATTATCATATAATTTTAGAAAGAGTACGGTTCTTCGGAGAAGGGCACTACCGTATAGCATAATTCAAGGAATATTACAAATTTACCCAAATTTCCAAACATTCTAAAAATTAACAAGTATTGTATATATCATGTAATAAAAGTTTATAAAAAGTTTCATAACGAAAAGACATCTAGAAATAGGTTAAATACTTATATAGGTTGAAGTCTATTGGCAGG
>NW_011633190.1:0-356 GCF_000512975.1 Sesamum indicum
AACACCTCACTTCTTCTATGTTTAGAATGGAAATAAAAAATATTCTACCGTGACACACACACACACACACCACACACACACACACACACCCCACAGACACCCACACACCACACACTCACACACACACACATACACACACACTCACATAGATACACACACACCCCACACACACACACACACCCCACACATACGCACACGCACACGCACACGCACACGCACACACACACACATACACACACGCACGCACACACACACACAGCCAATCACCACACACACACACACACACCCAAAAAAAAAGATGCACAGGCAAGGTAATGGAAAAGTCGGAACAAGCAGGGAGCATCGTTCAGCAAAAC
>NW_011633191.1:0-356 GCF_000512975.1 Sesamum indicum
AGATCGCTGGCGCAGAAGATTTTGAGGCAGGGTTATTTCTGGCCTACGGTCGTAGAGGATGCGAAGGATTTCGCCAAGAAATGCGAAAGTTGCCAGAGGTATGCTGGACTGCTGCACTCGCCAGCGACCCCTCTTGAACCTCTTAAGGTCGCATGTCCGTTCGATAAATGGGGAATAGATATCGTGGGCCCTTTCCCCCAAGCGGTGGCACAGAAGAAGTTCCTGATCGTGGCGGTCGAATACTTTTCCAAATGGGTCGAGGCTGAGGCTCTCGCCAAGATCTCTGAGAAAGAGGTAATTAATTTTATTTGGAAAAATATCATTTGCAGGTTCGGAATCCCCCGCATTCTTGTATC
>NW_011633192.1:0-356 GCF_000512975.1 Sesamum indicum
CATGCACACACACAACCCCCCCACACACACACCCCACACGCACACACATATCCACACACCACACACACACACAAAAAAAAAACAAAAAAAAAAGACGCACAGACAACGAAATGAAAAAGTCGGAACAAGGAGGGGGCATCATTAAGCAAAACTTCTCAAGTTTGTGGTCAATAAAATTGAAAAAGAAATATTTAGCTGATTAGAACATATAAAAATATATCTGTGACATCATGATCTCAACAAAACTCTGTTACACCATATCTTGATTTTCAGAAAGATTGATCAAGAAACTGGATAATATTAATGATAAAATCATTGCCCTAATACAATTACATATATAAAACACACTAGTAAAT
>NW_011633193.1:0-356 GCF_000512975.1 Sesamum indicum
TCCAACCATGATGATAGGGGTAAGGCAATTATTATATACAATGCATTTGACGCTTTGCATGAACTTGATGATGCAGACGAGATTCCGAGGGGTCCTAACATATGCAGCCCCGTCAGAGGTGATCCATGTTGAATTGTGCCGTGTGGAACATCCGTGGGCTGAACAAACGGGACCACCAGCTCGCATTAAAGGACCTGGTCTCCGAATACAGCTTACATCTCCTATGCATTCTTGAAACTGGAGTTCGATTGAATAATGTCATTCATATTCAATCTTCTATATTGACTCAATGGAAATGGTTTGTTAACTATGATTCTGTGGGAAATCGTATTTGGTTGGCTTGGGATGATAATTTT
>NW_011633194.1:0-355 GCF_000512975.1 Sesamum indicum
AAACGATCTCAGCACAGATGACTAACTCTTCCTAGACCAGATTTTGGGTTCCCTGAGAATGAAACACAAACTGTGAGCTCGCGGGTACGTCCCCGACAATGACCCTCCGACGCTCAAGTTAGGTTGATCAAGAGAAATATATGCTATCTCAAAGTTCGATCTCAATAAATGCGCAACAGTTACCTTAATAACGGCGTTTCGGTGTCTATTTATAGAGCGCAGCTGGACACTGTTGACTTGGGCAACGTGGCCTTATTCTACTGGCTCTCGTCCTGATCGGACGGTTCTGATTGTCCGGGTCTTCGAGATGGCTGTTCGAGCCGGGTCGGGTCGGGCGCGACCCGACCGTTGCAAA
>NW_011633195.1:0-355 GCF_000512975.1 Sesamum indicum
TAACTCTATACCAAATTGAACTATTTGCATGCTTCGCGTTAGTAGTATTACTTATTGATGATCTAGTATGATTTATTTATGTTGTAGGAGTTTATTTATTGATGATCTAGTATTATTTATTTATGTTCTACTCTTACAGTAATTAGCCTTTTGTCGTAGAAATATTCAGTGACCAAAATAGTTTTTAATTTATTTATTATGTATTAATAATTTTTGATAAATGTATAATTGTACAAAATTAAATTATCCGCATGAATCGAGTATGCTTCTGTTGCTAGTGTTAGTTATTAAATATCTACCCCGTAAAAGTAATTTGTGACAATATTGAGTGGCTAAAACATTCTCGACATATTTA
>NW_011633196.1:0-355 GCF_000512975.1 Sesamum indicum
TCCATAAATTTTTTACCAAATTGAGTGAGGCCGGTCTCGTTAGAATCGTCTTGAAGAGACGAGTCTGATGGTGGTGGTCTGAGACCGAGATTCGATCAAACGGATACGAATCGACGGTAAACATGTTCGGCGATCGTTGCTTGAGCCCACTTTCTATGATTGACGAAAACTCAAATTGAAGGTATGAAAATGTTCGTCTTGAAGAAAGGATTCTAATGGTACCATTGACCGTCGAAAATTCGTCCGAACGGCGCCGAATACTTAGAAACAAGTTTTCGGCGAAAAAGGGGCGAAATAGCAGATTTTCTTTCTTTTTTTTTTTAATTTTTTAATTAATTTTAATTATATTAATTAA
>NW_011633197.1:0-355 GCF_000512975.1 Sesamum indicum
ATGCATTTTTGGTGAAAATTTACAGAAAAAATCTACTAATTTCTACCAGCTGAAATTTGATCAAAAGGTGACGGTCGAAAGTTCAATTGCAGCAGTTTTTTGGGGTCAAAATCTGAACATAATTGTTGACTGTTGTACAATATCGGATGTCCAAATGCAAGAACATTTGAGAACACATAGAAACGAGAACCCCCCGAGAACAACTGTGTTCCTCCATAAAATTAAACAAGCTGGTACAAACAAAAATAATTGAGGACAATCAACCAACACATCACACAAAGATGCTAAACCCTGTTCAAATATTGTATCTCAAAACTACGATAAACAATTATGAAGCCCCAACTTTACAGAGACG
>NW_011633198.1:0-355 GCF_000512975.1 Sesamum indicum
AAACGCATTTATCAGTCATGATGTAATATGTGTGATAAGGGCATGAAAAACAACGAAACCTGGTTGATTAAGAGCCTAGCACGCATGACATTGGGATCAGTTGCAGGGTCTTTAGCAGCATCCCTCTTCATTATATCAAGAACTCTGCGTTGAAGACAATCTAATGTATAAATCCAGATTTTGACAGCTTGATTCAAATGTTATAATAAATCAAACCCACGTATAATATTTGTTATTGAGTACAATCCATAACAACTGTCACTCTTCTCAGTGATTGCAAACCGCAATTCATCCAGGAAAATCCTCTTACATGATATGTTAACAAGAAGAAATACAACGCAGCATGTTATTCTCT
>NW_011633199.1:0-355 GCF_000512975.1 Sesamum indicum
CGGCGTCTGCCGCCTTCCGCCTGCACGCGCGCACGTGAAGACGTACAGGATGTGCTCGTGAAGACGCAATGTTTGTGTATACATAATGTTTTTGTTGGATAACAAGGGATTTGAACGTGAACCCTCCAGTTTTTTTTCCAATTATTTTTGAAACATTTGGGACGCATTATATAACGGAATATAATAAAATAAATATTTCGCGATACAAATACGATGCGTAAAAAATTAAAATATTATTCTAACATGTCTTCATATTTTTCCCTTTTTTCCCCTTTTATTTATTATTTTTTTAATAATTAAAATAATTAAATAAAAATTTTCAGAACTCAAAAATAAATTATTTCAACAAAAATGA
>NW_011633200.1:0-355 GCF_000512975.1 Sesamum indicum
CTTTCCAGTTGAATTGTGGACTAATGATGGCTTGAGTACGGTGGCAAGTGGCATTGGACGACCTCTGTATCTGGATGCGATCACACGCACATGCACGAGACTGGATTTCGCTTGTGTATGTGTCATGTTTGACATCAATGCCAAACTCTCGAAGCATTTGGTTATTATGTCGCCAACAGAGGAAGGTGGAGAAATTGCATGCAAGGTTGACGAAGAATACGAGTGGCTCCCCCTAAATGCCCCACTTGCATGAGCCTCGGACATGCCACGGAGGATTGCCCTTTCATGAAAGCACCGAAACCGCCGGTGAATGTTTATGTGCAGAAGGCACGAGTGCAGCCGCCCATAGCTAAAT
>NW_011633201.1:0-355 GCF_000512975.1 Sesamum indicum
AATAAAAATATTAAATCTAATGATTTTGTTCTTCATTGACTTAGGCCTGTCGAATTGCAGTTAAAAATATTTCGATGAGTCCTAAATTTCATCAACTTGAACAACCACTATCTTAACCCACCTGTTGTTGTTCTATATGACCATTAATAATATTCAAAGAAATATTTACTTCTTGTGGTCTTTCATTGTTGCTATATAAGATTTTTATGCTTAGTATGATGTGTAGAAGTACATGTGGCATGCGGATCTCTATAGAGACCTCTATGATTGATTTTCCATGTTTTCTTTTGTAGCTTGTAATGTGTATGTATATGTCAATGTCTACTACTTTATTTCTTGTTCCACTAAGGCCTAT
>NW_011633202.1:0-355 GCF_000512975.1 Sesamum indicum
CCAGAAGTCCATAGCTAGTATTAGCGGTGTGCCCAAGAAAGGATCTACTCCCAAACCTAAAAAGAAACTGCCGAATGTGCTATGTCTCTGCGAAAGCAGCAAAGGATACTCCACTTTCCTACTAAATATCTCCTTATTATGGTTACATACCTCCTGCATGTACTTACTTCTTTATTTCCCTCCCCACCTACTTCCTGGTGGCTACCATCTCGCTCTAGAAGAGAAAAGGAGGATAAATACCTGGCAAACAAAGGTCCCACAGCGCCGACAACAGCCTAACCTCCATTCTATCGTGCCATTTTCTCCTTTCCGGATGGGCAAAGAACTTCCTTAACAATGGTCTTTTTTTAACTCG
>NW_011633203.1:0-355 GCF_000512975.1 Sesamum indicum
CAATGGAACATGATGGATATTCA
Organism: Sesamum indicum; assembly: GCF_000512975.1. Classification (NCBI taxonomy): domain Eukaryota; kingdom Viridiplantae; phylum Streptophyta; class Magnoliopsida; order Lamiales; family Pedaliaceae; genus Sesamum; species Sesamum indicum. Next base: position 24 of record NW_011633203.1, read on the forward strand.
CATATAGAGGTATCCTGTTATCTTTATTTTCTTTCCTCTGATGTTTAGATGTTGCAATTTTCCTGAAAACCATATGACTTGTTTGCTATTGGGTGGAATGGAACTGGAAGAATCAATGTGGTAAAACCATGATTGAACTTTGCTGCATCAGACAGTGTATTTTGCAGATTCAGTTGTAATGACTGTAAGAATAAAAGATTAAAGAGGAATTACTTTCCTAATTGAAAAACCTCACGTCTGTCAGGGTAAACACATTTTACATTAAGAACACTGAGCACCTTGATCCAACTATTGGTTTGTCTATTGAACTTATTATATTGCTACAGATCAAG
>NW_011633204.1:0-355 GCF_000512975.1 Sesamum indicum
GTGTGGAACTCTTTGAAAGTTTTGAGGTTGATTGTCATACCTCAAATTTGGGTGATCTCTCCATCCAGGGTCATAGGTATTGAAAAATGGGTCCTGACTACTTTGTTGTTGACCCAAAAATCCACCGACGGCGTCAGCATGTTCGTTTGATTCTTCGTGAAGTGTAGGACAAACGTCGGTGTAATGTCCCGAATATGTACATATCCCACAAGTTTTGACTTGTTGAATGCTTCCCCCTATAAATGTTTCAACAAGAGAAGTAAGTTTATCTAAACGTTCATCATTCGAAGTACTTACCTCGTTTACCCTTTGTGGGGGGTTGTCGTTTCTACTACCGAATTGTTGATTATTAGCC
>NW_011633205.1:0-355 GCF_000512975.1 Sesamum indicum
TCAACCTTTAACAAAGTTAGCATAAAAACTTGTAATGGATTTTGAATAATTCATGAAACATACCTCTCTTCCAAAAAGTTAAAGCTAGTGTCTACTTCCAGTAAATGAATCATTCACTTTCTAAAGAAAAGCCACAGGAATAGGTGTGCCGTTTATCAAACAACACTTGAAATGAGCATAAAATATTGTGAAACTATGGTGATATCCTGCACGAGAAAAAAGGGTTGTGAAGATAGAAATGAAGACTTAGAAATTGAAGGAGAATGGCAAATGTAACAAGACGCAAATGGCATTCGTTGGCGCCGAAGATAAAAGCAACACCTCACTTCTTCTATGTTCAAAATGCAAGTAAAAC
>NW_011633206.1:0-355 GCF_000512975.1 Sesamum indicum
CCTGCCTTCTAGGGAAAATCTCCAAAATGAAAAAAAGCGCTTTCGGTCTTGCTATCCTGCCCTGCCTCTCTTTCTCCAGACTAGGCACTCTATAGCTCACGGTGGAATGCATTTCATAGCGATTCCCCGCTCATAGTCATAGCACATGAAGTAATCTTTGAACCCACATAGTTGTTATCGGATTAGCTCAATCACCAGGATGAAGAAGTCGCCGATTAGCGAATCTTCACTCTCTAGGAGTAGGACCATCTCCATCAAGCTTGAGAGGAACCCTTCAAATCTTCCTTTCTTTATTGAATTCCCTGCCTCATCCCTCTTTAGATAGACTGGAATCAAAGAGCAATAAAAGAATACT
>NW_011633207.1:0-354 GCF_000512975.1 Sesamum indicum
ATCTTGGTTTGGACGGTCATCCTATTATGTATTTAACCTCTCTACCCATAATCCTATTAACAGAGTTTCATCTTTTGAGAGAAGAGATTTAAATCTGGAAAGAGGGGAAATACTGGAAGGACCTTAGTGTGTTGCTTGAAGAATAACTAAGAATGTGAATGATATGCAAACAGTGCTAAGCTGTCAATACTTGGTGGCTTTTATGTTTTATAAGGCATATTTTCCTGTATTCTCATACAATGAAGATTATAGAAGAGTTCATTTTCATCTATTCCTGATGTGCCTCTCGGCAGGATCCTGAGATTCGTCCATTGGTTGAAAAAGATTCTAAAAGTCTGCAACAGCTACTCCCTG
>NW_011633208.1:0-354 GCF_000512975.1 Sesamum indicum
ATTTCTTAATGTGGTTTCTCTGTGCAGGGATACTGGTATTGGAATGACAAAAGAGGAGCTTATAGACTGTCTTGGAACTATTGCACAGAGTGGCACTTCTAGATTCCTAAAGGCATTGAAGGTAATGTTATCTTGTCATATTCTAGTTGTGTGCCTGGTCTGGAACTTCATAGTTTGAGGCCCAGATGGCTGTATATTCACTTGAAATTTACAATTGGAGATTCACTTCTTGTAGGACAACAAGGACCTTGGGGCTGACAATAGCTTGATTGGTCAATTTGGTGTTGGATTCTATTCTGCTTTTTTGGTTGCTGAAAAGGTACTCTTGGGTTCTCATTCCTCTAATGCATGTTT
>NW_011633209.1:0-354 GCF_000512975.1 Sesamum indicum
TAAATAATATAATTATATAAATTAATATAAATTAAAACATAAATTCATACCTTTCGATTTCTTCTTGGCCCGCAGTGAGAAATTGCAAATTCTGAAGTAGAAATCTACATATGTGTATATTATATATGTGCAATGAGAGAGAAGTGAGGCGGTGGGCCTCTCCCTATAAGTCATACATATATATATATATATTATATTACTTACTAATATATATATAATATTATTATTTTATTTATTTAATTAAGTCTTTTGTCAAAATATCCATCACGTCCCTCCTAATTTCTTAATTAATATAATTTGCTCTCAAATATTATAACGAGCTCCAATTTAATCCGTTCAAGTTTTATTATATTC
>NW_011633210.1:0-354 GCF_000512975.1 Sesamum indicum
TCTGAACATAAGAATTTGTGTGGTAAATTTGCTAAGCATAATAATAACTACAAGGTTGTATGAAATAGAAATGAACTTGCTTTAATAAAACCGTGCAAAATAGCTAAATTTGAATATTCTCAGAATTCGACGAAACTTCAACCAAATGTTGGTTTTGACATAAGAATTTGTGTGGTGAATTTTCTAAGCTTAAATTATATAACTACAAGTTTTTATAAAATGGAAACAAACTTGCTGTAATAAAACCGTGCAAAACAGCTAAATTCTGAACGTTCTAAAATTACGACGAAACGTTACCCAAACGTTGGTCTTGACATAAGAATTTGTATGGTAAATTTACTAAGCATAATAATA
>NW_011633211.1:0-354 GCF_000512975.1 Sesamum indicum
CACCATTACTTGACTTAGAAAGGCAAACATCTGGGCAAGGGAAAGCGCAGTGCGCCTGGTGCAAATGGCTTTCTTTTTTCATGATATACCAATCAGAATGGAGGGTCCTCCCTACGTACATGATTGATAGAATCACTACTCCGGGAGGGCGGTAAACTTGATGCGGTGGAGGCATGAGTGCAGTTCGATCTTGTGGTGTATTCGTTTGTAGTGAGTAGGGCCTCTTTCTCGTTGATCTCAGTTCGCCTCCGCTCTATTGAAAAGTCGGAATTCCTACGGCGGGTTTGTCAACGAACGCGTCTCGGGCCGGATTGACTAAGCTAACCCACCCTTAAGGAGGCTCTTCCATAATTG
>NW_011633212.1:0-354 GCF_000512975.1 Sesamum indicum
GAAACATGACCCAGAAGTAGGTCTAACCTATGCGTTTGTGTGCTAAATTTTCTAAGAGTATTAATAACTACAAGTTAGTATGAAAGGGAAATAAGTTTTCTTTAATAAAACCGCGTAAAACAGCTAAATTTTGAACGTGCTCAAAATTCCACGGAACTTGACCCAAACGTAGGTCTAAACCATGCATTAGTATGGTAAATTTTCTAGGCATAATAATAACTACAAGTTAGTATGAAAAGGAAACAAACTTTTTTTAATAAAACCGTGTAAAACAGCGAAATTTTAAACGTTATTAGAATTCCATGAAACTTGACCCATTAACCCATGCATTTGTATGGAAAATATTCTATGGGT
>NW_011633213.1:0-354 GCF_000512975.1 Sesamum indicum
CGTGCAGAACAGCTAAATTTTGAACGTTCTCAGAAATCGACGAGATTTGCCCCAAAAGTTGGTCTAGACACAACAATTTGTGTGGTTAATTTTCTAAGCGTAATAATAATTACAAGTCTGTATAAAAGTGAAACAAACTTTCTTTAATAAAATCTTGCAAAACAGCTAAATTTTGAACGTTCTCAGAATTCGACGAAACTTGATCCAAACGTTTGTCTAGACCCAAGAATTTGAGTGGTAAATTTACTAGCCATAATCATAACTACAAATTTGTATAAAAGGGAAACGGAGTTGCTTCAATAAAACCATGCAAAAAAGCTAAATTTTGAAAGTTCTTAGAATTCGACGAAACTT
>NW_011633214.1:0-354 GCF_000512975.1 Sesamum indicum
GAAAGCTGCATTCCTAAAACGGGACCTACGAGGCCACCACCTATGCATAACCAAGAGAGAATACTACTGACTCAAGGGGTGGACAACCAGCGAGAGGGATGAGAGCATGATCAAGAGAGAATGCCGCCGACTCAAGGGGTGGATAATCAAAGAGAGGGACGAGAGCTTCCTCGTGAAAGAAGGTTGAGTCATGAGTAAAAGGGTAAGGCAATTTCCGTGTATAATACGTTTGATGCCCTACAATTGCTAGATGATGCAGAAGATACATCTCGGGGTCATATACCGAGATCGGAGACTGGAATACAGACGTTGCATCATGTGTTAACCTCATTTTGAAGGAGATCAATCTCAGAC
>NW_011633215.1:0-354 GCF_000512975.1 Sesamum indicum
TCCCTTGTTTATTGGGAACATTCCGCTTCACACTGGTTCTAATGGGATTGTTAATGATAAAATTGCTGATGTATTCAACAATTCGTCCCAAAAAATGCTATCTTTAATTGCCCCAACGAAGCAAAATGGGGAAGTTGTAGTTCGTCCTTCACTTGATATTGTGCGTGACGGAGCCAAACGATGGAAATCTACGGCAGTGGGATACTTTATGGTTAAGCGACCGTACTATCACCATTTAAAGTAGTTTGCCCATTCGATTCGGCCGGCGCTATGAGAGGTCACTGCAACTGCTAATGGCTTCTTTTTCTTCCGATTTAAAACGGAAATCGATATGGAGGAGGTCATAGAAGGGGG
>NW_011633216.1:0-354 GCF_000512975.1 Sesamum indicum
AACTTGTAGTTATTATTATGCTTAGCAAATTTACTACACAAATTCTTGGGCCAAGACCAATGCTTGGGTCAATTTTCGTCGATTTCTGATAACGTTCAAAATTTAGCTGTTTTACACGGTTTTATTAAAGCAAGTTTGTCCCTTTTATACAAGCTTATAATTATAATTACGCTTAGCAAATTTACCACACAAATTCTTGGGTTTAGACCAACGTTTGGTACAAGTTTCGACGAATTCTGAGAACATTCAAAATTTAGCTATTTTCAACGGTATTATTAAAGTAAGTTTGTTTTCCTTTTATGCAATCTTGTAGTTATTATTATGCTTAGCAAATTTACTACACAAATTCTTGGG
>NW_011633217.1:0-354 GCF_000512975.1 Sesamum indicum
CTCTGTAGGACTCTCGATGCCTAGTCTTGAGGTCCTTGACTTGGAACGTTTCAGACCAACCCTCAAAAGTTTGTTTTATAGCCGCCATTCAATGCGCAACCTAACTACATGGGTTATTGAGTGGTCTGTGGGCATATGTTGTGACGTCAAAGTGTGGTTGACGTAATATGACGTAATATGACACAGATAAAGCCTTGGTCTACAAGTCTTGCTTTGTACCTTACAACTTCATTTCATTCATTTCTCTTTCGTACAAACAACCACTTAAGCCAACTGGCTTGAACATCTTGTGGTGCTGGAGTAATATGTCCAAATACTTCTCGCTTATTTTTTAATTTTTTCAATTATTTAAGT
>NW_011633218.1:0-354 GCF_000512975.1 Sesamum indicum
AATATATATTGCTAGCAAAAACAAAGTTTGTTCTAGGCAACAAGACAAGCAATAAAACTAGAAAAAGGAAGTCAATAATACTAAGGCCCTAGTTAACAATCCAAGCTGCTAAGCCCAAATTTGATTAATTCAATTAATTAAATTCTGACTACACTTCTCAAGACATATAATAACCAAATTAAAGACACAGTCATGTTTTATCAAGCCTAAGATACAATAATTCACGTATCACTTTAAACATTAAGAGTCGAAAATGGATACGATACACTATTACAATGATACACTTTACATTGTAATTTTAGTCATGTAATTATAGATATTTGGCATATTTGTAAGATTTATAATTTGCGATTT
>NW_011633219.1:0-354 GCF_000512975.1 Sesamum indicum
TATCCCCACACTCTTTTACTCCAGTTGTGTAGCAATATAGCACAGGACATCACAACAAACATGGTACCCCCCACACCACCCCAGTGTGTAGCTAACAGCATAAGATATTCCCCACTGCCCCGGAATACCCCGGTATCCTACGCACCATGGTACATAGCTTAAATCATATATTTTTCATATCTCAATATCAATCACATTTTCATAAACCATTGACTGTGTTCCCGACTAGGTAAGCATCATCTTTTATTTCAACTCACAATCGTCATTCTATTCTTTATAATAGTCACTTCCTCAATAACAACTCCCAATTTGATTTCATCAACAATCAATTATATGATTATCACATAATCATAT
>NW_011633220.1:0-354 GCF_000512975.1 Sesamum indicum
CTAAATTTTGAATGTTCTTAGAATTCGACGAAATTTGTAGCAAACGCTTGTCTACACCCATGCATTTGTGGTGTAAATTTGCAAAGCGCAATAATAAATACAGGTTAGTGTATAAGGGAAACAAACTTGCTTTAATAAAATCATGTAAAACAACTAAATTTTGAATGTTCTCAGTATTCCACGAAACTTGAACCAAACGTAGGTCTAGTCCCATTCATTAGTGTAAAAGGGAAACGAACTTGCTTTAATAAAACCGTGCAAAACAACTTAATTTTGAACGTTATCAGAATTCCACGAAACATGACCCAAACGTAGGTCTAAACTCATGCATTTATGTGGTAAATTTGCTAAGCG
>NW_011633221.1:0-354 GCF_000512975.1 Sesamum indicum
ATTAGCATGGGATAACATTATAGGATTTCGGTCCTATTACGTTGGCCTTCAGGATCGGAGTAATGATTAACTGGGACCGTCGCGGGCATTCGTATTTCATAGTCAGAGGTGAAATTCTTAGATTTATGAAAGACGAACAACTGCGAAAGCATTTGCCAAGGGATCGAAGACGATCAGATACCGTCCTAGTCTCAACCATAAACGATGCCGACAAGGGATCGGCGGATGTTGCTTTTAAGACCCCGCCGGCACCATATGAGAAATCAAAGTCTAACGAACCCCTGGCGCGGCACGCGCCAAGGAAAACCGAACGAAGCGTCCGCCGAACGGTGGCCCCGTCCGCGGGGTGCACGG
>NW_011633222.1:0-354 GCF_000512975.1 Sesamum indicum
ATGACACGGACAACTGCTACAATTTGAAACATCGGGTCCAGGACCTCATTGATCAAAAGCTCCTGATATTCCCGGGGACAAGCCTTATCCAAAATCCTCTTCCCATTCATGAAGTTGGAAGCAGCTTCCGAAAAGCCTGCCGTCAACATGATGTTCTCTCTTCTATGCAATTAGAAGAGCGAAGCGAGTCAGCCTATTTATGAGTATGAATAGTAGGGGGTGCAGAGTGAACCTTCCTATTCCAACGGCGATGTAAAGAAAGATTCTTCACCAGAGACTCTCGCACCGGGATATGAGTTGAAAACAGCTCGTAGGGAGAGTAGTTAAGCTTGACCAGTAGTTGGTATGGCGGAG
>NW_011633223.1:0-354 GCF_000512975.1 Sesamum indicum
TTAGCCTCACAAGACCCCTCAAAGCCCTCAATGCTCTCCTTGCCTAAATTTGAATGTGAAACAATGAGTTAGGAAATTGATGAACAGATTGTGAGTGCAAAGACAAGCAGTCAAGCACACAAAAGTGTTGGATCAATGATTGATAGGCCAATATATAACAACACTGCATTAGGCTCCACACCCGACATAACCGTCGATGTAGATGCAAAATTACTAAAGCTATCACAGGACTTCTCAAAATGCATCATAACTGCTCAAAAGAAAAGGGATAACCGGACCAGGCAAGAACTAGACAACTTCAGTAAAAATGAAATTATTAGTCTGTCTGTGACATTATAAGTATCATCATACCAA
>NW_011633224.1:0-353 GCF_000512975.1 Sesamum indicum
TGAGGCGTCCTGTGTAATTCATGTTTCTTGTCGTTTGGGCTTTTGCTGAAATGCCTTAGTAAATAAAAAGCGAATCCAGTGCTAATTGCTTTATGTTAACCATCCCATGTATTCATATCGTTTTAGATTTTGGTTTACTTTATGATTTGATGTTGCTTTTAAACAGTATGGGCAGGTGGATTACCTTGAAAATACTTTTCTATTTCTTTTTTGTTTTTCTTTTTAGGAAATTGAAGGCACTTTTCTAAATCAGGTAAATTGTTGATGCGACTTTTTCTTTTTTGATGTGTGTGTGTGTGTGGGTTGTGGGTGAGAGTGTGTGTGTGGTGTGTGTGTGTGTGTGTGTGTGTGTG
>NW_011633225.1:0-353 GCF_000512975.1 Sesamum indicum
TGAATTTGTTAATCTCTATTATCATTGGTTCTTAGACATTTTCTAGAAAATAGAACATTAAACAGAAATCAACACTCTCACACAGAGGGATTTCAACACTCTTTAACTCTCCCACAGTTTATACAAAAGCCCAACACTCTCAAGTGGGATTTCAAAAATAACATTTCCTAGTGTATTGGGATCCACAAGCGAATTTCTATGTCCCGCTTTTATGATTCACATGGCAAAAGCGTCGTGGGAGGTATCTAATACCATTCTCATTGCATGATATTCCCAAGATCTTTTGTCTCACCTCTGGTTATGAATCCGAAGACTCCAAGCGAATCATGTTGCTCGGTGTTATGCCCAACCCA
>NW_011633226.1:0-353 GCF_000512975.1 Sesamum indicum
ATCAAAATTTAAAAAGTAATTTTATTTTTTACAATAAATTTTAATTGAAGAAATTTAAAATATTTAAATTTAAAAAAAAAGTTATAAAGAATTAGTGGAATCTGAAAAGTGTGAGCAATATGGGGGTTTATAAGAATGGTTTGGGGTGCAAATGAGTGGGAGCATACCAAAAGCGTGAGATACCAAAATGATGCTCTCACTTAATAATAAGGTATAGATATTCATATATTAAAAATGTAGTAATTGGCGCAACAATAAATATGTGTTGATTGGTAGTGCTTATTTATTATATTTATTTTCAAAATATTTTTCACTTTTGTACTTTTTAATTGTGAACAAAGATATAGAGAAAA
>NW_011633227.1:0-353 GCF_000512975.1 Sesamum indicum
GTTGGTTTGTAAGATCAGGAAAATTATGTAGGTTGCAAGAAGCTAGGGATAACGAGAATAGCTGGGGAAACATTGACAAATTTGTATTAGTGATGCTTGTGTCAATAGATAAATTGTTGTAAGAAAGGTCTAGCTCCATAAGATTACGTAGCCTTTGCAACTTTTCTAGTTGAACTGTGCCATAGAAGAAGTTGTGAGAAAGTTGAAGAATTTTAAGCCTTTCTAGTGTGAAAAATGACTTGGGAATTTGCCCTTCCAGTTTATTAATGCTTAAATCTAGCTCAACTATGTGAGGAAAATGTAAAGTTGAAAATTCATAGACTCGACCACTTAACTGGTTGTTGGAAAGTCTA
>NW_011633228.1:0-353 GCF_000512975.1 Sesamum indicum
TTTTATGATGGTATTCTGTAATTATATTTTGTGGATGATCAAAATTTTGAACTTTTATGAGCATAATAATATATTGTTTAACTTAAAATAAATAGTCTCGCTTTTTTAGTAGCTAAAAAAGTATGAACGAGTTTTCTAAAACTTATCTAATATTTTCATATCTAATATGATAAAAATATTAAGTCGGTAATTTTTAATATCAAGAGTTAAAGATAAGTCTAAAAAGGTTAAACCTGAACAATGTTATTTATTTTATTTATCGTCTAACATTATTGTACCCTAACATTATATTCGAGTTGTTCTAGTTCTTTTAAGCATATGTAAGATTAATAAAAATTTGTATAAAGAATATC
>NW_011633229.1:0-353 GCF_000512975.1 Sesamum indicum
ATAAATATTTTTATGAAGCCTATAGTGTCTAGTTATTGAGAAGAACTAGAACGAAGATTTATATTTCGATACAAGTGGAGTATTAAAGAATTATTGGAAATCGTATGAATAATCACTTGATAAATTATAAATATTTTTATGAAGCCTATAGTGTCTAGTTATTGAGAAGAACTAGAATGAAGATTTATATTTCGATACAAGTGGAGTATTAAAGAATTATTGGAAATCGTATGAATAATATTTAATATTATATTTAAAAGAAGTTACTATATTCTCGATATATTAATTGTATGTGGTTTAATAACTCATTATAGGATACGGGGGTAAAGTGAAAAGACCGAACCACTACCTAT
>NW_011633230.1:0-353 GCF_000512975.1 Sesamum indicum
ACTGAAAACGATAATAAAATATAAAGTAAAAATTTAATTTTTCGCATAAGTTTTGTTTAATCGTGGTTATATTATTGGTTTGCAATGATTTTTAAGTCGTGTCATTTATAGTGTAGCAAAAAGTTATTCTTTTTTTGTAGTGTCGGTATACTCTTTAATTATTTGGAATTCTCAATCACCTCGTTTCTTCCGTACTCGGGTCTTTACAACTATGTACCAATATCAAATATATGTATTATTACAGTAGATCAATATTCATATATTAATAAAACTTGAATTCATGATCAAAATATTATAAGACTTAATTTCACTAATTAAATTAGGCCTCGTAGCCTGCCTTTTATTGTTGGGAC
>NW_011633231.1:0-353 GCF_000512975.1 Sesamum indicum
TGTGTAGCACCCCCTTCGCTACAAGGGCTATATCTACGGTAAACATCATACTTATAGTAATCCCTGTGTTTATAAATATAAATGCGCATAATAATTTAACCCATATGTATACGTAACCCCAACGTCATAATAAGCGTAATGAACCTACATCATCATATATGCACATCAAACACTACACTGTAGTCCATCATAAGTAATCTCCATGCTTACGTTCTCTCTATACAACAAAATGTATTTTGTACTCTAATTGATAAAAGGGAGAAAACTGCATACTGGCCCGAACTGCCTGAGTATAGCGCGTAGACCTACTCTTCAACAGTCAGACACCTCAAAGTCTATTTCTGAAAGAAAAT
>NW_011633232.1:0-353 GCF_000512975.1 Sesamum indicum
GGCCAGTATGCTGTTTTCTCCTCTTTGTCAGTTACAGGACAAATCGTATTTTATTTATATAGAGAGAACGTAAGCATAGGGATTACTTGTGATGTTTGATATGTATATATGATGTTGTGGGTTGATTATGCCTGTTATGACGTTGGGTTTATGTATGCATATTGATTAGATGATTATATGAATTTTTATATATATAGATACAGGGGTTAGTATAAGTATGACGTTTAGGGAAGACGCAGCCCTAATAACGATAGGGGGTGCTACAAGAAGGATGGAACAAAGTCAGCCACTGCAAGCACTTTGAGCGCTCATGCACCTCGATGAGTGAGGCTAAATAGGAAATAAAAAATGGT
>NW_011633233.1:0-353 GCF_000512975.1 Sesamum indicum
TAATAACTACAAGTTAGTATAAAAGGGAAACAAACTTGTTTTAATAAAAACGTGCAAAACAACTAACTTTTCAACGTTCTTAGAATTCGACGAAACTTGACCCAATTGGAGGTCTAGACCCAAGCAGTTGTGTTGTAAATTTGCTAAGCGTAATAATAACTTACAAGTTAATATAAAAGGGAAACAAATTTGCTTTAATAAAACCGTGCAAAACAGCTAAAGGACGAAACTTGAGCCAAACGTTGGTCTAGACCAATGCATTTTGTTGTAAACTTGCTAAGAGTAATAATAACTACAAGTTAGTATAAAAGGGAAACAAACTTGTTTTAATAAAACCATGCAAAACAGCTAAA
>NW_011633234.1:0-353 GCF_000512975.1 Sesamum indicum
TTGGCTCATTTGGGATTCCAAATTTTGTATGCTCGAGCGGGTTTCTTGTTGGAATTGTTGGGTGCTCAAGGTGAGTGTCTTCACTATATCTTCCAGAGGCATACCATTATTGGGATTGGCTTGAGGTGGTGGTGGTGGTTATTGGTGTGGAACCCTTTGAAAGTTTTGAGGTTGATTGCCATACCTCAAATTTTGGTGATCTCTCCATCCGGGGTTATAGGTATTGAAAAATGGGTCATATCTCCTTTGTTGTTGCCCAGAAAATCTACCAACGGCGTCAGCCATGTTCGGTTGATTCTTCGTGAAGTGTAGGACAAGCGTCGGTGTAATGTCCCGAAGATGTACATATCCCA
>NW_011633235.1:0-353 GCF_000512975.1 Sesamum indicum
GATTTTTCACATTTATTGTGATGGATAATATTATAATTTCATTCTCTAGTTGGTGACAATTGTTTTTTTTTTCTTTAGTGTGTGATGGTGGTGTTGGGGGGGGGGGAAGCTGAGAAGGAATTTTAGAAAAGGAGAGAGAAAAATGTATAACACATTATTGCCTTAAATTATTTGATGAGTTGACACGTACTTGTCAATAGAATAGGAAAATGTGAAGAGCAATTTAAATAGGAGGTGAGTCATGATTGATGTGTTTTCTTGCTTGAAAAGTCCTCACATTTATTATGAGCATTTTTTTTTCAGGAGAGAGGCTTTCACAAGAACGCACACAATATTAAGAGAGTTAAGTTGAT
>NW_011633236.1:0-353 GCF_000512975.1 Sesamum indicum
GTGTGGGGTGTGTGTTAATGTGTGTTTGTGTGTGCGTGTGTGGGGTGTGTGTGTATGTGTGTGGATGTGTGTGTGTGTGTGTGTGTGTGGATGTGTGGGGGATGTGTATGTGTGGGGAGTGTGTGTGTGGGTGGCGGTGTGTGTGGGTGTGTATGTGTGTGGGTGGCGGTGTGTGTAGGTGTGTATGTGTGTGTGTGTGTGTGTGTGTCACGGTAGAACATGTTTTACTTTCATTTTGAACATAGAAGAAGTAAGGTGTTGTTTTTATCTTCTGCGCCAACGAATGCCATCTGTGTCTTGTTACATTTGCTGTTCTGTTTTGATTTCTATGTTCACAACCTTTTTTCTCGCGC
>NW_011633237.1:0-353 GCF_000512975.1 Sesamum indicum
TCTCTGCATCAATATCCCAATAGTCAAGTAAATAAAGGGAGTGAGTGCACCAATCCATAAAGAGCCAGTGCCATTATATCCATTCCCTGGAAGGGATCTCAGGGGATCAGGCAGAGCCTCTACGCTTTCTTCCTTTGCTACAGCTACCGGGTCTTCAGTCAAAAAGAATGCATTTACTCCCCATGCTCTATCAAGCAAGAACCAGTCATGACCAGGGAGGAGCACTTGAATCTAGCGAGGGTGTCCTCGTAAAGTAAGGAAGTCCAGTATCCGTCTTAGAAGACCGAGTGCCAGAAGGCAGATGAGCTAACCGTAGCCCTCGTCTCGTAAGGCCAACTCGTAGGGCAGGCAGG
>NW_011633238.1:0-353 GCF_000512975.1 Sesamum indicum
TTTTTTTTATCTTTTTTGCCTTAAACTTCCACATTTTTCTCCTAATTTTAGATGAAAATAAAATTGAACCTCGAAAGAGTTTCATACACATCTAGTTTTACTTTCTCTCCAACTATTCTCCTTAACCAAATGATACAACTAGGCCTGTACACATTGTTGAGCTTGGGCCACCTTCAACCCCAGTAACCAGACCTAATAGATGGCCACATAGGTCAACCTAATATATGAATTAAAAGAAGGGAAGTCCGATCCAAGAAGTAGTGAATAGGGCTGCATGTTAGTACTAAATCAAAGGATGTATGACACTTGTCTTTCATCTAGCTAGAGTAGAAAACAATAGTTGTTGAGCAACG
>NW_011633239.1:0-353 GCF_000512975.1 Sesamum indicum
GGTTAGAGCCATCAAATCGAGACAGTTGTAGCTTTGGCGGCGAGGGTGGAGCATCAATTTATGTAGGTGTGGGCATTAAGGCAGGAGATGAAGGAGGAGTGACAAGATGCTTTGAGTTAGAAGAGGAGGTAACATTGGTAAGCTTGAGTTGAAGGTCAGTCATTGCGGCCAAGGTTGAATCATGCCTAGCATCCATGGTGGTGCGGAGGTCCTACACGATGGCCAGGACTGATGCCACCAAGTCTTGGATGAGTTGAAGCTCCGTTTGTGATTGTTTGGAAATAAAAGCACTAAGTTGTTAGACTAAGGGCCAAGAATTGAAACAGAGTGGGGGAGAGAGAGCTAATAAGACA
>NW_011633240.1:0-353 GCF_000512975.1 Sesamum indicum
TGCTAGACCAGATCATGATTTTCAGAGAGGTTGATCCAGAAACTAGATAATATTAATCACAAAATCATTGCTCAAATACAATTATATAAATAAAATACACTGGGAAATAATGTAGCCTTCTTTGTTTCAATAATAACACTGGATTCAAAAGAGCAGCAATATTAGGTTATTGCTCCTCATTTCAATAAATAGTCTTTCATATTAGGTAAACCAAAATGAGATTATACATCTATGTAAACACACAAAAATATTACAAAGGATATAAATAGACCACAAAGACATACAATACCCGTAATGAGCATAAAATATTGCGAAACTATGGTGACATCCTGCACGAGAAAAAAAGGTTGTGT
>NW_011633241.1:0-353 GCF_000512975.1 Sesamum indicum
ATTGAATATTAATGCTTTCATACTAATTGTACTGGCATGTATTTTATACCTACATGTCGCAGATTCTGCAACTCCTCGATCAACAGCTCCAGGTAAACATCGATGAGATGTTTTGGATTGGAAGGTCCGGGGATCACCATCATTACGAACATACACTCAATATTCATGTACATTCCCAGTGGGAGATTGTACGGTGTAAGTATAACGGGCCAACATGAGTACGTACGACCGTACTGCCCGTGCATTGCGAGACTATCTGTTGAACAAGCCAAGTCTAACATAACGGGGCTCTACTTCAAAATGAGGATATTTCCAGTCAAAATGCCTCGATGCATCTGAATTAGACGGATGGC
>NW_011633242.1:0-353 GCF_000512975.1 Sesamum indicum
TACACTTCATCTGAGATGGATACTTCGAGGGAAATAGAGCAGAAAAGGCTAGAGAATATGCACAGGCTCTTTTTAGCCTTGAACTAAGGAGTATTTGCGCAGTAGATGAATACGTCTATTGGTTTCACAAGTATTTCTTCCAGAGTGGAGTAGCAACGAAAGTAGCAGCTCCAATGTTCTTTGCAAAAATATGCAGTCCATGGAGGAAAATGTTGATCCAGTCATACAAAGTACCTGAAGGACAACTAGATTCAGTTGCAAGGAGATCGTCTTTCCTTAAAGACAAACGGAAGGATTGATGTTATCAAGCATCCATCCAGAAGAACATGAAAAGACTAAGAGCTAAAATCAAA
>NW_011633243.1:0-353 GCF_000512975.1 Sesamum indicum
AGATAGAGACTTACCCAGAACATAAATTTAGTTCTCGAAATCTTAGATTATCCTTAGATTTCTAAGCAAATTTGAATAGTTTGTTCCATCAAATTTATTATCCTCAAGTATGGTGTTAAGTGGATTCTTAGACATCTACAATAAATAGAAAAATTTGTAGATTATCATAAAATTATGTTCAAGTTAAGGACTTGGACTTCAGTCATTAACCCTCCCAATATTTCTACAAAAACCATCACTCTCAAATGGGTTTCCGAAACACTTTTCTTAGTGGGCTTAGGGTCGACAAGCGAAATTCTTGATGTCGAGCTTTTGCGATTCACATGGAACTAGTGGGCTTGTGGGCTTGTGGG
>NW_011633244.1:0-353 GCF_000512975.1 Sesamum indicum
TGAGTGATCTGAAGTACGTGGAGTCAGGCTAGTGTAAAAAGATGTTGGGAATCGAGCCATCCATCTATCATAAATCATCATTCGATCCAACCTTTTCCAAAGATTCGTGGACTTGCACTGCAGTTATGCCACGTATACCATTCTCCCTTCATGGGTAATGGTAGTAAACCTGCATTTTGAATGCAATCATTAAACTCTTCCATTGCCATTCGAATGTCTCCCGATGCTCCACATATTTCACTAAGGTCTCGTACCGCATTGAAATCCCCTCCAATAATCCACAAGATGTCAACAGCCTGCATGGCAATAGTCTCTAGAGAACCCCATAACTCCCTCCTATCTGCCACCTCTGT
>NW_011633245.1:0-353 GCF_000512975.1 Sesamum indicum
CATTTTATGTCAATTTCGCACTAAGAATCTGATATCGAATCTCATCTATTATAATGCAACATAAAGTCCAAAGGATTTCTAATAAGTTGTTGATATTTCCTCCGATTATGCTCCTGCCAAATATGATAGATGAGTGATGCCAAAAGGTTCCAGCAAGCCGCATTGACGACATGCTTTCCCCTCTACTTTCGAGCACAAGCACATCAATGGTCCATCCTCGATTAGGCCATAGAAAGCGAACCTCTCAATGAAGAATACCAAACAACGTCTGGAATAAGGACACTGGAAGTAGAGATGCTGATGCGTCTCCATTGAGCCATTCAAACATAAAACACACGAGCGATCAAGGTGTG
>NW_011633246.1:0-353 GCF_000512975.1 Sesamum indicum
CATTGATCTCGGTTCTGCTTCGAGGAGCATGTGGATCATTCCTTGGGGAGGGGTTCTGGGCTAGAGACTTTCGCTTTCTTTTGTCAGCTTCCTGCTTCTGATATGGTCCTGTCCCTCTGGTTTTCTCCCAACGCACATATTCCTGCATGTATACATTTTGAATAAGTCTTCCAATTTCATTCTTGAGGTGCCGACATTCTTCGGTGGTATGACTATAATCATTATGGAAATGATAGAATTCGTCAGATTTAGGGCGATGGGGGCCATCCTTCCGCAATTTAGGACTAGCATTTTCCTACCACCGCCATGAGAGCATGGTTGATTGGTACGGTCAACGGGGTGTACACTACATT
>NW_011633247.1:0-353 GCF_000512975.1 Sesamum indicum
CTCCCGCCAATTTCATTACCTGCACCTGCTCATGGTTTACTTTCTGGCATATTGACTATCTTCGTATATTTGTTATTTCATATGTTATATTCTTCTTCTCTAGAATAGTTGAATTCCACTTTCATTTCCAACATATTGAAATAAAGGAATTGGTTGATCTCTCCCATCAGACAGATCAACGGCACCGGGCATGGGATACACAGGCAGAAGAGCTGATTTGACCGGGCAGACCAGATGAGCGAGATTGATTTAAAGCGAAAGCGCTGTGCCAACTTGCATACAAGATTTATATATGGATTGGATACTCTATTAAAATCCTCTTCATAAGTCCTTTCATACAAGCTATTCAAAGT
>NW_011633248.1:0-353 GCF_000512975.1 Sesamum indicum
TTTTGTGATGAAAAAGTTCGAAAAGTAATATTAGTTATAGAGTTAATTTTGTGTTTGAATCTTGATTTTTTCAATTAAATTTAAGATTATTAGTATTAATCAACAAAAATAATAGGAATTATGAATAGGAGTGATGTGTGAGGAAATAACACGGGTCCAATGTGAAGGATCGCATGGTACGGCCGGAAAATGCGCAAGCTAAAGCGGTAAAAACACATAGTAACAAAACTTAAAAACGCATAGAAATAACGAATCCAAGGGTTATACCCTTGAAGTTCCCAAACGTTCAATGTAATATAAAATAAGCGAACATGGGGCTGATGCAAAACTATAAAATCGAATATAAAGAGGGT
>NW_011633249.1:0-353 GCF_000512975.1 Sesamum indicum
GGGATTTGGCACGTATCAGCAGGCCATTTCAAAGCCCATTTCATATTAAAATGGGTATTGGAACACAGTAGAAACAGAACCTGATAATGACGTCATTATCCCCATTTTTTATGTGTAGCAATATGCTAGAAGATAAAAATTTTTTCCTTTTCTAAATTCAAATTATTTGTTCAATATAAGTGCAAGGTCCACTATTTTTTCATCAGAATTGTTTCTTTCATGATTTACCTGTAGTGGATATCAATAAAATACAACTTAATAAAAAAAAGAAGAAATTTAAGCAACTTCCAATATCTCAAAAATATGTTCAAATTATTCCTCGCATCTTTAAAACTCAGAGAAAAATTGCTCTA
>NW_011633250.1:0-352 GCF_000512975.1 Sesamum indicum
GTCCAACGCCTCTCACCGATGAAACACAACACTCATCCAATGAATGCAATACTCAATGCAGGTCTCAGTAGGACTCTCAATGCCCAAATTCGAGGTCTTCGACTTAGAACATTTCAGACCAACCTATAGAAGTTCCCTTCATAGCCACCATCCAATGCGCAACCCAACTACATGGGTTACAAAGTGGTGTATGGGCATGTGTTGTGACGTCAAAGTTGTAGTAGATGTAATTTGGTAAGCACGATAGTTACATGCGCCAAAGATGAATACTTATTATATTCGTTAGTAAAATATTGCTTAAATAAAGATTGTTTGAATGGTTCTCAAAACCGCCAATCTAATTGGCTTTTTT
>NW_011633251.1:0-352 GCF_000512975.1 Sesamum indicum
CATTCATTTGATGAGTGTCGTGTTTCATTTGCGATAGATGTGGGACGTCTATGCGATCTTAATGAGTCAATTGACTAGGTGTCGAATTGACTGAAGTGACTCACGGGATCGTCATATGGAAGCCTTGGAGGCTTGATCGGTACAACTTAAGACCCCAACTCTGATAGTACGGGAGCAGTACTCAGACTTGAAGAAATACGGCAGTTACGTGCATGCGATGACTGTATCTTAGATTTGTGCGAGAGGTGATCGTGCCTCAGACATGGTCATCATAAGCCTTGTCTAGTGCATTCAAAGTATGTAGCGAGGACGGTGAGTTCCAAGAATAGGATCCATCCCATGTCTAATGTGA
>NW_011633252.1:0-352 GCF_000512975.1 Sesamum indicum
TTAATATTTTAATCTCGCTTGTAAAAATAACTGTTGATAATAGTTATATAATCATAATTTCACAATTATAATTAATTAATATTTATTATATGTGTAATGCTAATATTAATATTTTCATTTGATTTTTCTTGAGTAATATTCCTTCTTTCTTTATCGGAGGGTTATACATAATCTAATGTTGGGAATGCAATTTTAGTTCTATAACTTATGAGGACTGCATTTTGGGTTCTATATGAAAATCAAAATTTTCAATTGGTTTGGTAATTTTAAATGTTTAACAATTTTAATTCTTTTATGGCTATTTTGATCAGAAAAAATTGCATATTACTTATAGGATTTTTAACAATTTAGT
>NW_011633253.1:0-352 GCF_000512975.1 Sesamum indicum
CCGCCTGCCTAAAGGCAGATGAGTGAGCAATCTCCAGCTGTGGGAGTGTCCTCGTCTTCTTCCTTTCCCCATTCTTCAAGTAGCATATCAACTATTTCTTCAGGGAGATACTTCTTCATGCTTTCTTCATTTATCTCCCCGTTTAATACCTTATCAGGCAGGTATTCTTGGAGGGTAAGAGAAGTTCTCGGCTTTTGTTCGTACTCTTCTCTTCCATAGAGTCCAGATATTCCTCGATCTCCGTCTTCTTCCTCTGGATCTCCAATGGTAGGACAGGTAGTTTACTACTTTTTCTTCCCTTTCTCTGCCCTCCTTCTCCATTCGACATGGCTGGCTACAGTCTTTCTTTCCC
>NW_011633254.1:0-352 GCF_000512975.1 Sesamum indicum
AAGTTGGCGAGGCAAGGTCTGCAAGGCCACGTTCTTCATGGGAAGCCTTTAATGATTAACTTCGCTAAACCTTTTAGTAATTTATTAATTTTCTTATTTTATTGTTTTCCTACTTTTCTCTACTTTCCATGTCTAAATGACACATATATTTTTTTAAAATAAATATTTCATATCAAATGAAATTTATTAAGCACTAATATCTTAAAATACGCAGAGAATGTGTACAAATATTTATGGACCAAGCTGAATGTTTAGTTATGAAGTAATTCTAGATGAAGAAAGTGTTACCTTTGGATAATAAGGTTGATTGGTGGCATCATTTTGACTTGAATATTATAGAGGCTCTATTGAA
>NW_011633255.1:0-352 GCF_000512975.1 Sesamum indicum
TAAAACCGTGCAAAACAGCTTAATTTTGAACATTCTCAGAATTCGACGAAACATGACTCAAACGTTGGTCTAGACCCAAGAACTTGTGTGGTAAATTTTTCTAACCGTAATAATAACTTCTAGTTTGTGTAAAAGGAAATCATACTTACTTTAATAAAACCGTCCAAAATAGCTAAATTTTGAACGTTTCTCAAAATTCGACCAAACTTGACCAAGACGTTGCTCTGCACATAAGAATTTGTGTGGTAAATTTGCTAAGCGTAATAATAATTACATGTTTCTATAAAAAGGAAACAAATTTGCTTTAATAAAACCGTGCAAATAAGCTTAATTTTGAACGTTGTCAGAAATC
>NW_011633256.1:0-352 GCF_000512975.1 Sesamum indicum
TTCAATTAAATTTAGCCAAACACCCTCTAAGTTTCTTTTATAAAAGCAAAAATGACTTGAGCTGATTTTGATCAAACCTTAAGATGCTGAGAAATATCTCTGTCATCAATGTCGCACATTATTTTATCCTTGTCACTTTCACGTATGTACACCAACATATAGGCATTAGACTGCCTCGTAAACTTGAGGGGGGCATTATCTGGATTTAACGTCATTACATGCTATCAAGACATAAATGAAAAGGTAAGAAAGTATCAACAAGTTTTAACAAAAGCAGGAAAAATGAAAGGAAAACTTACTTCTTCTTCACCTCCATAATGCTCGTCTAAAACCTTTATTATGTCTTCTTTTG
>NW_011633257.1:0-352 GCF_000512975.1 Sesamum indicum
GAAGTGAGTATTAATTTAGTTTGAGTTGGGATTACATCTTTTGTTGATCATACTAATGAATCGGCAAGTTTAACTAGATGCAAATAGGATTATATATATTTCTTGTTGAAAATATACCCAATACAATCGGCAAATTTCATCACACAAATAAAAAAAGAAAAAGGCCACGTGTTAGAATACTCCCAAATAAAACAAACAAAACATGTATCCAGTACAATCTACTATTTTAGAATATCTATCTACCATAGAGTGACAAGCCCTTCTATATTCTTGAAGTAATTTCTCTTCTTCAAAAGGATTTGTTTGTAGAAAAACTTCAAACATTTGTGGGCTCTAGAGAGAATCACGAACA
>NW_011633258.1:0-352 GCF_000512975.1 Sesamum indicum
ATAATAATAACTACAAGTTAGTATAAAATAGAGACAAACTTATTTTAATAAAACCGTGCAGAACAACTAAATTTTGAATGTTTTCAGAATTTCATGTAACTTGACCCAAAAGTAGGTCGAGACCCATACGTTTGTGTAGTAAATTTTCTAAGCGTAATAATAACTACAAGTTAGTATAAAAGGAAAACATGCTTGGTTTAATAAAACCGTGCAAAACAGCTGAATTTTGAACGTTCTCAGAATTCCACGAAACTTGATCCAAACGTAGGTCTGAACTCTTGCATTGGTGTGGTAAATTTGCTAAGCATAATAATAACTAAAAGTTAATATAAAAGGGAAACAAACTTGATTT
>NW_011633259.1:0-352 GCF_000512975.1 Sesamum indicum
TTTCAAAATATGATGGCACACGGGACCCCATGAACCACTTAATGATGTTTTGCAGTAAGATGGCGGCCCACATAAGAAATGATCAGCTGTTGGTGTTTAGCTTCCAGAATAGCTTAACTGGGCCTGCGTTGCGATGGCCTTGGAGCACTCGAAGTTGAAGAAGCGGAACGACTTGGCGGACTCCTTCATGAAAGAATACAAGTCTAACCAGGACATGGTGCCCACCAGGTCTCAACTTGAGAGTATGGAGATGAAGAGAAACGAGACCTTTAGTGGGAAGCCCCTGGATCATGAATTTTCTCAGTAAGAAAATCCCGCTACTTTGCTCAGTAATCACTAATAGGCCGAGTGA
>NW_011633260.1:0-352 GCF_000512975.1 Sesamum indicum
CTGCAGATACTCTGATAATCCCAATGTTCGAAGGTTCCATGCAGTGGTATAAATGGATTTTGCAGGCAATCCATTATTTTATTTGTAATGTCCCAGTTTCCAAGGCCTAGGATATTTTGTACAACGTAGTTCCTAAAAACAATTAGCCCCATCAAATATATATCATTCATTATGAATTAAAAATGAAAAATCCGAGGAAATTAAAACAACAATATGCACTTAATTATTACCCGAATGGATCATACGAAAGAAATCCGATTCATCAGCTATGTGATGGAGAAGTCCAACTCTTTGATCTCCACTGATGTGGGCGATGCAGTCGTTGAATGATGTGCATCCAACTTCGTGTACG
>NW_011633261.1:0-352 GCF_000512975.1 Sesamum indicum
GATCTGTCTTGTTACGCTATTGACCTCTGCACGTGATATAGCGGGCCACCTAGCCTGGCTCTTGTCTCGGCTACTCGAACCCACCTCGGAGGGTAGATACTTGCTCCGGTCTTTTCCGCTAGCCCCCGATATTTTTTCCAGCTCCTTTTCCCCAAACAACTTTCTCTTGGCACCCTCTCTTTCGATGGGCGTGGTGGTTCTACGTTCATACGCCACGATAGCTTTCCTCCCAGCCTCTTCCATTAATTGTTGCAGTTCCATTTTTGTCAGTTGGATGATGGGTTAAGTAGTTCCCATTGTCGTTTCTAATCCGAGGATGTTCCTTCCTAACTCTACTTCCATGTTCTCAGAA
>NW_011633262.1:0-352 GCF_000512975.1 Sesamum indicum
GGAAGGTGTAGTTGCTTTCCAAGGGGATGTATGATACTTATTCGGTGGACTTGTTTACTTCAACCTAAAGGGAGTAGTTGTGTGGTACTCCTTATTTGATACTATAGAAATAAAGCAGGGAGGAAATATTGATTTTTTATGTTTACACGTTCAATATCTTCTTTCTTTTTTTATGAAAAATGCAAATTAAGGGGTGACTCTGCTTTTGCTCCTAGACAGGATGGGAAAATGGCTTTAGAGGATTTCCTATACTTTACATTTTCTTATACTTTAACTAGCTCCAGAATAGGAAACAAGGTGATGTACTGTGTTTTGCAATAAATTTTTCTTATACTTTAACTAGTTTCAGAAT
>NW_011633263.1:0-352 GCF_000512975.1 Sesamum indicum
AGTTTCGTTGAACGTTCACAAGAGATTCCAACATAGGAATCCTCTAAAGATGATCCACATCACACCGAAAATTTTTTTCTTGATTCCTTTGCTAGAAGGAATCAAGATCAAAAAAACTCACCAAAGGTGAGATGAAGGGGGCAGTCGAATTATGATGGAGAAGGAGAGGAATTTTTTGTGTTGTATTGTGTAATGAATTATTATCCTAACAATCATACACAAAATATATTTATACACCTTGAATAGATAAACAAGAATGTGTCTAGATACATTCTGTTATTTATAAGGTAACTCTTTCCAAATAGAGAAGAGTCTAATTATAACCAAGCTAGCACTTTCCAAAAATGCAATC
>NW_011633264.1:0-352 GCF_000512975.1 Sesamum indicum
GATATACAGACAATGTCTCAGCCACATACAAGTGAACGGACGGGATTACAGACTTCGCCGACGGAAAAACATTGTGGGTGCCGAAGCACTCTTCCAGAGGAAAGTTTCAAAATGAGGTACACGTCGTTGGTGGGAAATGAAAACTGACAGAGAATTGAAATCGGTAGGTGGGAGTGGGCAATTTGGTCATTTCCAGTGTAATTTTCAGGATATAAACATAATTTCCGAAGGTGCATGAAAGTGGGATAACAGGCAAGGATTCTAATCCAACCCCCGCAGCCCGGATATATATCTAGCGTTTTATCAACCGCAATACAAGGCCTAGCGCTTGTATACCAGGCTACGGCTTTCG
>NW_011633265.1:0-352 GCF_000512975.1 Sesamum indicum
TAGCTAATCAATTTACACCACATGGATTACTCTTGACAAATGAATTGGATTATGTTGAGACACAAACAAAGCGAGAAAACATAGTCAAAGAGAGTGCTATATTTAGAGCACGAAAAGGACACTAGTCTGGAAAAGACAAAGTTGTCACACAATCAATATGTGGAAAGAGAAAATAATTTTGTTAACAGATCCTAGCTTAAAGAGCTCATAAAGGTGTCTATAGATGACATTATCTGGGGAACCTGTAAAACATGATTCTTGACTTTAAAAACCATTTAAGCAACGACAAGGTTCTCATATCGAGTCCAAGGCTCTAGCCCGAGATCCATCCGTTAGTCAAGACCGCAACAAG
>NW_011633266.1:0-352 GCF_000512975.1 Sesamum indicum
CCAACTCCAGGCTTCTCTTCTCCTAGGAATCCTAACTTGGTATGCAAGCTCAAGAAAGCGATTTAACCGAGCTCCGACAAGCAAAAGCAGGGGGTTTCGGTTATGTCGAAGACCGAGGTTAGGTCCGCTTCGCTTCCCGGCGAAGATCTTGAAAGGATTTCTTAGAGCTTAATTGCACTATCGATCTCTCGAAGCGTCAATCCCGATAGCGCCATTGCGAACAGCCCCGGGGTGCGCAGCGTGGGGTGGGCATCAGTTGAGCTATTTGACGGAGTAGCTAAAGGGGATCTGAGGACAACTCCTTCCCCTCAGTTACAGGACAGTGGACCGTATTCCTATCTACTTTTTCTCG
>NW_011633267.1:0-352 GCF_000512975.1 Sesamum indicum
GAAAGCCTATCAGGATTCTTTTCCAGAATGACGGTATCAAACAAAACCATGGAAAGAATCATGCGACAAGATTCCAACCTGAACCTATACAATGGATTTAGGATTGGAGGAATTGGGAAAGTCCTGAGCCAGATAGGACTGAACCAAAGGAAGCATCACAATCTACAAAGTAAGTTCATGTGAGTTTTCTATACCTATGGAACTTACTGGTAATGTGATGGACATGCAATTAATTCCTAAAGAAGAAATTCTTGAAGAAATAAGTAAGCTTAAAGAAGATGTAGCTGTTACTATGAAATGGATCCACATAGGAACTATTGAAGTAGTAATAAAAGCAACTTTTAAGGAAGGA
>NW_011633268.1:0-352 GCF_000512975.1 Sesamum indicum
GAGGAAAAAAATAGCAACTTGGGTAAAAAATTGGCACCCGTTTCTTTGTTTATTGGGAACATTCCGCTTCAGACTGGTTCTAATGGGATTGTTAATGAGCCAGTAGTGGGTCAGGAAGTTACAAAGGCGATACTGGAATTCTTTAGTACCGATAAACTACTCAAACAAGTCAACTCCACACTTTTGACTCTGATACCAAAGGTACACACTCCTATCACTGTAGGAGACTTTAGACCGATTTCGTGTTGTAATGTGTTATACAAAATCATTGCGAAATTGCATGTCCAAAGGTTGATACTGTGCTTGACGGATCCAAACGATGGAAATCTACGGCAGTGGGATACTTTATGGG
>NW_011633269.1:0-352 GCF_000512975.1 Sesamum indicum
CTGCTAGAAGAGAAGCTTCTCGGGCAAGCTCCAAAACAACAGTACAGCTACAAGGGAATGAATTCACTCAACTATTGGAATAATGAGCATACGAAAAACACATAATCTCATAACTTTCCTATATTATAAAATCCTTATCAAATAAAATTTCAAGAAATACTAGCACGAGATTCTTTAGATTTATATAATTTCCACGTGTGATAAAGTAAATAATAATGCTTCTACACTAGGCACTACACAAACTCGAAGCCTAGGAAGCAACACATATCTGTGGGGAATTGCAAAAAAATAAGTGGAGCTTTTCCATTCCATTTTGGCCTACTATACGCAATTCCAGCTGTGATATGCTCAA
>NW_011633270.1:0-352 GCF_000512975.1 Sesamum indicum
AGAACAGCCCTTTGCTGTTATCTTTAGTTCTTCAGTTACAGGATGACTTAATTGGACTTGTCTTTAATATTAGAGATCAATCAATTCTGTGCATAGAGATAGACTTTTAGTTTGCATTGATTCATTCCATTGTGGAGTTTGTAGAAACTTTTTGTGTGCATAGTCCTTTTTTTGGTGGCGGTTGTTGTTTGATAATTATACCATTCTTTTCTTTACTTGGCCGCTTCCAAGAAATATTAACTAGCAGTAGTGTATGAAGATGCTCTCTGTACTCACATATTGCTATTACCTTCTTCCCACCATGAAAATTGGAGATGTATCGGCGAATTCTTGGATGGAACAGTGCATCCAA
>NW_011633271.1:0-352 GCF_000512975.1 Sesamum indicum
ATTCTGATATTTACTGAGTATGCTATATGTGATTCCGACATGTGATCAGTCCTGTTAGTTGAAATATGGCAGTAATGCTTTTGCAATTTTTTTGAATTTAAAGTTGTTTTACTAGTTGGTTACTATTCGATGGTTTGGGGAAAGGCTGCCTGTGGGCATCAAGAAGACTTTAACTGTTGCTGCTCTTTTGAACCCAATGCTATTATTGGAACAAAGAAGGTTGCAACATTTCTCAGTGTGTTTTACATGTAATTTTATTACGGCAATGATTTTGTGATTAATATTATCCATTTTCTGGATCAACCTCTCTGAAAATCATAATCGGATGTCGTAGGTTTTTATTGAGATAATG
>NW_011633272.1:0-352 GCF_000512975.1 Sesamum indicum
TTATACCCTTACTTAATATATATTATTTCTTATTTTAATGACCGTTGGATCTTTTTTGATCAAATATTGATGGTTAGATCTAATCACTTAATCTCAATCGTTAAATTTTAAAAAAATAAGAGGTCTAGATTCAACAAATTATTTAACTTATATTATATATAAATAATTTAAAATATTAAATATATATTATTATTATATATTAAAAAAAAATTAACTACCGAACCCACCCGACCCCCTTACCCCGGCTTCCCTCCATCTCGTCGCCGGCAGCACAATTTTGTTAAAATACTTATATCTTTGTAAATTTTTTACCAAATTGAGTGAGCTCGATCTCGTTAGAATCGTCTCGAAG
>NW_011633273.1:0-352 GCF_000512975.1 Sesamum indicum
GTAAAAGATTTGCCGATGCAGTCTCAAGATTTGTCAAATCCCTGGCCGCCCTTCGATTCACCGGAACATAAATATTACTGCTGCATGTGACACCATTTCCCTGCCCGGATGCTTCCGCCGTCGTGTAAAAGTTTAAGGTATTTACTCCGTTCACGTTGCAACTGAACTGAAAGGGGACAGGCGTTCCAGGGGGCAGCTGATTCGTGCCGCAGCCATAGTACAGAGTGATATTCTGGTCATTAGCAGCAGAGGAAAAATCGAACAGGCTGAAATTCAAAGTTGTGTTGAAGAATAACGTAGGACAAATAGTGTCCCACAGGTCTTCTCTTGCAATCCTGAGAGTTCGAGTCGT
>NW_011633274.1:0-352 GCF_000512975.1 Sesamum indicum
ATCATTTTTCTTCTCTTTTTTTCCCATTTTCTCCTTTTTTTTTCTTTTCCTTCTTTTTTTTCCTCTCTATTCATTACTTTTCTTCTCTTTTGTTTTTTTCAATTTTCACCTTCCATTTTTTTTCCTTTCCCTTAGGGCTAACGATGCATCCGTGTATGCAGCTTGAATACATTAACTCACTTTCATGTCAACTTAAAAGCAACCAAGCCAACACCATGCCCTTGAATGGGTTCAATATCACTTTAGGAAATAACCAAAAAGGGGATAGTCAAGCTTATAATGTGGTTTAACCAAGAAAAGAAAAGCAAAGGCTCAAATGAGTTTTTCTATGGGTGAATTCAAGGTAGGCTCT
>NW_011633275.1:0-352 GCF_000512975.1 Sesamum indicum
TATTATTACGATTAGCAAATTTTACCACACAAATTCTTGGGTCTATACCAACGTTTGGGTCAATTTCGTCGAATTCTGAGAACGTTCAAAATTTAGCTGTGTTGCACGATTTTGTTAAAGCAAGTTTGTTTCCCTTTTATACAAACTTGTAGCTATTATTACGCTTAGCAAAATTTACCACACAAATTATTGGGTCTATACCAACGATTGGGTCAATTTCGTCGAATTCTGAGAACGTTCAAAATTTAACTGTTCTGCACGGTTTGTTAAAGCAAGTTTGATTCCCTTTTATACAAACTTTTAGTTATTATTACGCTTACCAAATTTGGCATACAAATTCTTGGGCTAGACA
>NW_011633276.1:0-352 GCF_000512975.1 Sesamum indicum
CCAAAAGCGGGTCTTTTAAGTGAAGCAGTTTCATTCACCGCCCGGTTCTTCGTAACCCGAAAAGATGTCACTTTAGCCGACCTCGTCAACATAAAGCAAAAAGGAAACGAAGAGGGCATCTGCCTATTTAGTAGGGCCGCCTGGGGTTGTGGAGAGCCCACTTTCTCTTTTTGTGGCTTTGCCGAAGTTATTGCTTTTTTAGTAAGGTAGGCCTAATACGAATTGAAGTATGTTGATAGAGAGCTACTCGCCAGTGAATGTGAATAGAATAATAGTAGCATGCATCCCTCCTAATTGTCAAGGTTTTCGATAGATCTTGTCTAGTAAGGCAGGCAGGTACCTAAGCTGTACA
>NW_011633277.1:0-352 GCF_000512975.1 Sesamum indicum
TATTAGGCTTAGCAAATTTACCACACAAATGCATGAGTTTAGACCTACGTTTCGGGCAAGTTTCGTGTAATATTGAGAACGTACAAAATTTAGCTGTTATACCCGATTTTATTAAAGAAAGTTTGTTTTCCTTTCATACTAGCTTCTAGTTATTATTATGCTTATCAAATTTAACAAACAAATGCATGGGTCTAGACCTACGATTGGGTCAAGTTTCATGGAATTCTGAGAATGTAGAAATTTTACTATTTTACACGGTTTTATTAAACAAAGTTTGTTTCCTTTCGTACTAACTTGTAGTTATTATTATGCTTAGCAAATTTACCACACGAATGCATGGGTTTAGACCTAC
>NW_011633278.1:0-352 GCF_000512975.1 Sesamum indicum
TAATTCTACTAAATCATCCCTGCATATAAATGATTGGCTTATTGTCTCTGGATGCACTTACCATATGACTCCTTTTAAAGAAATATTAACAAAATATAGGTCTGAGAAACTGGGTTCTGTCTCTATGGCAAATGAAAAATTAAGTGATGTTCAAGGCCTTAGTGATGTTTGTTTAAATTTTGAGAATGGTTTCAAGTTTACATTAAGTAATGTTAGAAATATCCTTGAATTATGTCATAATCTGATATCATGTGCAGCCCTTGAGGAGGAAGGGCTAGAGGGAAGATCATGAAGGGTTCCCACACTATGTTTAAGGCAGAAAGAAAAAGTAATATGTTTGTTCCTAGGAAAG
>NW_011633279.1:0-351 GCF_000512975.1 Sesamum indicum
GCTCTACAAGTGCAAGTCTAAGTACGACAAATGGAACTGTCCAATTCATTTGATTCATTGACTTAAGTACCCTAAGAATCTGAATCAAGATGGCTTAGCAACCTCGATGATTGATTGTTCTTTACAGGCAGTCATCAAATTGGCTGCGGTCTAAAGTTGGTACGTAAGAGCATAGAAAGAATACCTACCTCACTGTTTGGTGAGATACCATAAAATATGCCAGCTCCAATTGGAGCATACCTGGTGGTTATTACTAGCCCATGAGAAGAAGCAGAGGACGCTTCAACCTGTCATATTGGTGAAGTATTACCACCAATACTATCCATTAATATCGGATTATATTGTCGATAC
>NW_011633280.1:0-351 GCF_000512975.1 Sesamum indicum
TCATCTATTTCTCACTTCCTTTGATTTCATGATTACTGGTTAGCTTATTTTCTATTTGGCCAAAAGGGTTTCATGACAATACTTAATATGAATTCTTTGCCAATATTAATTCATAAGATTTTAATCGAAAATGGTATTATTAAAGTAATTTGATAAATGTCATTGTTTTCTGATGCTAAAATTCATAACCCTACTTGAATAATATTGGAATATATCTCGTCTACCTGAAATTCACAAAGTTAGAGTATCAATGTCGTATTTGCAAATATCAAAAGTAAATACTCATCAGCTTATTATTGAAAATAGTATTTTTATTTTATAGTTTTTATATTCGAACTGCTTAAAATTAAA
>NW_011633281.1:0-351 GCF_000512975.1 Sesamum indicum
TTATGACTCCGACGACTCCACCGCCCGCCTCATCGGTAAATATTTCAACTATTTATTTATCTATATATATACATATATGCTGTATTTTCTCAACAATTTACGCATTAATCGCCGAACTGGAAATTGCTGGATCGCGGTTGAATGAGTAGGCGTGGAGTATATAATATCAGAGCGAATTCTTGACGCCCTTCCACCTGATGAGCAGAAGCTTTGGCATTCTCACGGGTACGAGGTGGGTATTATTAGTTTTGTTTTGTTATTAAAAATGTCCGTCCATGAATCAAATTTATTTGTATAAAATATGGTGCAGATCACATCAGGGCTGTGGATGAACCCTCGAGTTCCTGAGAT
>NW_011633282.1:0-351 GCF_000512975.1 Sesamum indicum
ATTTTATTTAATAAAATCGTGCAAAACAATTAGATTTTGAACGTTTTCACAATTTCAGAAAACTTGACCCAGACGTAAGTCTAGACCCAAAGATTTGTGTGGTATATTTGTTAAGTGTAATAATAACTACATGTTAGTATGAAAGGGAAACAAACTTTCAATAATAAAACTGTGCAAAATAGCAAAATTTTGAATGTTTTCTCAAAGTTCCACGAAACTTAGCCCAAATTTTGGACGTTCTCAGAATTCCAGGAAACTTGACCCTAACGTAGGTCTAGACCCATGCATTTGTATGTTAAATTTGTTAAGCGTAATTATAACTACAAGTTAGTTTGAAAGGGAAACAATCTT
>NW_011633283.1:0-351 GCF_000512975.1 Sesamum indicum
AAAAGTTTATCTATTTTTTATTTTTTATTCTTAACACACACCCAATACTTACGCACACAGCCTGGTTCGAACATAAAATCTAATAAGAAAATTTTCATTTATGCAATTTTTTTTTTATGTCAGCATTTTCTATTCAAATCCTAAGGAAAAAAGTACAATTGCAAGAAATGAAAAGAAAGGTTAGGTAGGGGATTCATGTTCAATAGTTATCGTCCTCTCATTTCTTTTAAAGTAAAAGTAAAAGGGGAAGTCCCCTCTCTCTCCTCCTTTTATGCTACTTGCTGTACAACAATTTGATATAATTATAAATATATTTTATTATTTAAAAAATTATCAACTTTATTTTTTCAA
>NW_011633284.1:0-351 GCF_000512975.1 Sesamum indicum
TCAGTTTGGAGGAAAGAAACTAACTGCCAACTTTTTCATCAATATTAAGGGGAAAAATCCAAAAACCCCTCCTGTAATAATAGGAATGTTTATAAAATTTTCTACAAAAATCAAAGTATCAAATACCCCAACAAAAAAACCCCTCTATACAAAAATTGGGCCACACGCGCTTTGACTGCGATTTTTCTATGAAAATAACTTTTTTCTTGATATTTTTGCCCTTCTCTCACATTTAATATATATAATATTATATATTTATTAATTATAAAATATTATTTTATATAATAATTACTTAATTATTTATATAATAAAATATTATTTTAATTAAATTAACTAAAAATAATTTTTATA
>NW_011633285.1:0-351 GCF_000512975.1 Sesamum indicum
GTTTTATTTTATTTTTTTAGCTTAGCTATTCTATATTTTTTATACTTTTGAAACTCTAAAAATTTTACCTTATTCTTCTACTTCTATATTAGTACAACAATTCACTAAAATTCATTGTAATTTTTTTAAAAATGTATTTTAAATCTTTTTTGGTCTTTATGTGGTCATAGCTACTTCTATTTGTAGTTTTGATTGTTTGGTTTAATTTATAATTTATTTATTTAAAATAAAAACATAAATTATTTAAGTTTTTTAAAAAAGTATCTCATCTTCATTAAAGAAAAAAGAAAAAAAAAACAGGCACAATCAGGTTTGGTTTGAGCCTAGGCCAGGTCATCACCACTGCTTTTG
>NW_011633286.1:0-351 GCF_000512975.1 Sesamum indicum
GAGGTCGCATAAAAGAAAAATGTATTCAATTGAAAAATAAATTGATTTTGTGAATGATGCAAACACTATTTTAACCTCATGAAGTTTATAATTCTAAAGCTAGCCAAATATATTGTAACTTATTTACATTGTGAGAGTCATTTCCGTAATCTCAATGGTAATTGAAATATAAATCACCAGGAAAAGAATCATTATAGAGCAAAAAATCTTAATTTTCTTGATATCTCTTAGATTGTGCATGCAAATTGGTGATACTGTTGGAAGATTTGTGAAGATTTTTTTGAGTAAAGATTCTAAAGACTCTAATATTTTATTATATTTATAAGGTAATAGTAACAAGCTTTATTTACT
>NW_011633287.1:0-351 GCF_000512975.1 Sesamum indicum
ATATATATATATATATGTACAGTACAAAAGAATAAACCTACAACAAACGAATTTCACGAAAAATTCATGGAAAAATAGATTAGTCACGGACTTTTGCAACGGAATATCATCCGTTGCTATAGGTACACTGCTATATAGAAACGAATTTTTCAGCAGTTGAAAATTTAGCAATCATTTTTTATTCATTGTAAATTTCCATTGCAAAACGTTGTTTTAAAGTTTGACTTTTCATATTTTGCAATGGTATATCAGTGGTAATGTTGATGACCATTTCGTTGCAAAATTAATTTTTATTAGCAATGATATTTGCAACAGAAAAATCGTTGTAATATTGCAATGCATTTTCCCATC
>NW_011633288.1:0-351 GCF_000512975.1 Sesamum indicum
TAGCGTCGGATTCAAGTACCGATTGCACAAGGCCATCACCAGACTCTGGTGAAACGGCAACAATTGAATCATAGGAAGTGCAAACTCCTGTAGGTTCAAGTCAACCCAGCACCTCTGGGGTTAAAGACAGAGAGATTAGCCTTAGGCCAATGACAGACACCTCTAAGGTTAATACTAACGAATTAATATCTTCTTCTGCGTGGCAGGATTATCAGCGTATGTGGGAAAAATTAATTTCCCGCAAAGGAGTCAATCCAGACAAGACCATTATCAAAACATCCGGAAAATATAACAGAGTTTGGATGTTAGAAGGGTCTAAACCAGAAGATGTCAGAGAATGGTATGATTTTG
>NW_011633289.1:0-351 GCF_000512975.1 Sesamum indicum
GCATCCAGTGATTTTCTCAATAGTAGGGACAGAACCACACTACAGGCAGAAAGCAGCATAAGAAAGAGAATAAGTATACTAGAGAGCTGGAAAGAAACGTCATTCCTTTTCCGCGGAAAGGCAGCAAAGAAGTCGACTTAAGAGAGTACGGGCAGATCAAGTGAGGAAGATAATGGCCGAGAGAAGCCTGGTAGCAAAGCATTGATCAGTTTGAATGCAAGTGATTGTAGAATGTCTTTCAGTTCGTGTGAAACTTGGAGCTCTTGAAGGAATAACAAGTGCTGCTATTGACTCCGGTCTTAGAGAAGGAGCTGCTAAAGCAACTGCCAAATAACTTTCCTGTTGATGCTA
>NW_011633290.1:0-351 GCF_000512975.1 Sesamum indicum
AGTGTCATGAACCCATGCGTCTCGGACAAGGAGAAAAGTAGTCAGGTTTTGGCCCACAAAGCTCTAAGTTACCTAAATCCAACTCAAATTAAGCCCATAGCTCTTAAACTGCAAACATTAGTTTTAACAAAATAAAATGGCTTCTCAAATTGATATAACATCTCTTATTACAATACATTTCATACATACATACAATCCCATGTACATGCAATCCCTATGGAAAGTCGCACTGTCTGTACGTGATATTATAATTGTCATTTAATTAGCTCATATTTGATTAGATCTAATTTGGGCTAAATTTTTTTTGAATACTCAATTAATCTGCTGATGTAGAAGTAGTAAAATGATATA
>NW_011633291.1:0-351 GCF_000512975.1 Sesamum indicum
AACTTAATTTTTAACGTTCTCAGAATTCTATGAAACTTGACCCAGATATAGGTCTAGACCCATGCATTTGTATTGTAAATATGCTAAGCGTAAAAACAACTACAACTTAGTGTAAAAGGGAAACGAACTTGCTTTAATAAACGAACAAAACATCTAAATATTGAAGTTAATAGAATTCCAGGAAACTTGACCCAAAAGTTGGTCTAGACCCATGTTTTGTGTGGTAAATTTGCTAAACGTAATAATAACTACAAGTTAGTGTAAACGGGAACCGAATTTACTTTAAAAAAATCGTGCAAAACAGCTTAGTTTAAACATTCTCAGAATTCCATGAAACTTGACCCAAACGTA
>NW_011633292.1:0-351 GCF_000512975.1 Sesamum indicum
TACATAAGCTGGTTTTTGTTTTCGATGAGTTTTGCCTACGTAACCTACGTAACGTAATGCCTTCGAACATCCGTGCTATCTACTTGAATATTCTACAGGCATTTCGCAAACCAAACATCTTACCGTACTGGAGCAAGTTGCGCTTTTCCTCAATGTGGTAGCCCATCATAAAAAGATTTGTGTGGTGAAGCATGATTTTCTATGCTCTGGCCGCATGATTAGCAAACATTTTCACCGTGTGCTAAAGTAAATAATTAAATTGTATAATGTCCTACTAGCCTGGCCGACTCCGATTATAGAGGTATGCGTGGACCCCTACTGGAGATGGTTTAAGGTTATATTTTTTGTTTC
>NW_011633293.1:0-351 GCF_000512975.1 Sesamum indicum
GCCTAAATAACATCATCTCGTCAATTTAAAGATTGAAGTAGGAGATTTAAACACTCAATTTTTTCACATTGACCGCTAAAAAGAATGTGCTTTTGGACACTATCTAGTAGCACATGACAACCTAATGTATATGTCTCTTCCTCTCTACCATTTTTCTAACCAAAGACGCAATCTTTGTCCCTATCTAGTTATTCTCCACCGATTTCCCCTATATTTTAAAATTCAAGAAAGGGTGAAATCATTGCATTTTTCTTTGTATACTTCAAATCCAAAATGTATGTGATTTTCTATGAAACCTTCACATTATCAACATTCTAACTTGGAAGTAACGGGTTATGAATTTTGAGGCTA
>NW_011633294.1:0-351 GCF_000512975.1 Sesamum indicum
AACATTAGAGACTTCTCGTGAACAACGTGGCCTTACAGACCCTGCCTCGCCAACTTCGCGCCCTACATTTCCTTAAAGTGCACAAAGACAAAGTGACGCAAGGGGAATGAGTTAATGTCCATCACTTCTCCATGAGTTGCAGACCAGTGCTAATATAGTTTTAAGTACGTGGGCTCCAAAATAAGAATGACCATTTCTAATACCATTACTAAAATAATTTTACATGACTGACTGTTCATAAAACAGTTACAGAAGACTGTTCCAATAAAAAATATAACCATGCCTAATAGTATTGCAAACATTGACAAACAAACCATTACAAATACTATTTCTATATTTATCACAAATATA
>NW_011633295.1:0-351 GCF_000512975.1 Sesamum indicum
CTTAAGTGAATGAATTCAAAATAGGCTACCCCCACCCTTTGATTGAAAAAGGATAAAAACTCCCTGAAAGACGAAGAGAGCTTCGAAGGATAAGAAAGAGGAAGAAGCGCATAAAATATCCTCGTGAAGAGGGAACGTAACGATAGGACTTCTTCATAACACAGGAAACGGACTCTTCTTGGAACTTGTACTTCCTTTGTTTAGTTAGTAAGAATAAGCCTGGGTCTCCCAGTGTAGGACTTCTCCCATTCATTTGGAAAGTTAGAGCTTTGACTGTGATAGTTGAGACTCCACCCTGCCTAAAAGGATACATCTGTGTAAAAGATTCAAAGAAATAAGGAAAGAAGAGCA
>NW_011633296.1:0-351 GCF_000512975.1 Sesamum indicum
CTTAGGGATAAGTGCCAGAAGTGTGGTGTTGATTTGCTTCAATGTTTCCTGATGGTAAAGAACTCCAAGATTGCCTTCATAACCTCCGGACCAACGATTGGCCAGGCAGCTTTATGAAAAACCGATGAGAACCCATCAGGTCCAGGTACTTTATCTTCAGCGCTAACCAAGATCTATGCTTCCTTAAGGAATCCTTTAGCCAGGCGTACATTCTCCAAAAGATATCCTTTATTGCACCGTTGTTGTCTGAATACTGGCTCTAAAGCTTTTAGTTTCTGCGTAATCGCGTACATAGGCACTCCAATAATGTCGTGTTGCCAGACATTCTGCACACTGGGAATAAAATCTGGT
>NW_011633297.1:0-351 GCF_000512975.1 Sesamum indicum
TATTTGTTTCTTAGGAAGGAGTATATTGAGATTCCTAGAATTTTCAAAGAATTCGCCAAGGTAATGACACGAGATCCTATTAGGATACCCAATATAAGACAGAGTATTTTGCAGCTTATATTGATTCAAGATCAGAAATTTGCACGGAAAAACCTGGAGTTTTCCCTAAAGAAGCAAGGAAAACCTTACCCGTTATAGCAGGAAGAGATTTTTCACAAAAAAATCCTAATACTTAATAAGGGAATACGAGAAGGCAAGATCATGATCGGCGGAGCATTCAAATCCCCCGGGTTTAGGGTAAAAACACATTCTATTTACTTTCATGATACATGTGCTGATATCTTGCTAGGT
>NW_011633298.1:0-351 GCF_000512975.1 Sesamum indicum
GTGACAGACCTGCAGAAGCTTCATGGATAAAACAACGAATAGGACATTGTAGGATAAGATTTAAATTGCAGGTGGAGCTCACATGTACTTCAATTTGGTCAATGCCCATTCCGGTGGGATAGTACCACTGAGGTAGTTGCGAGTCAGGTCGCTGTAGCCAATAGATATGTCAGAAATATAGTTATTTTACATAGATATAATAACTGAAGGTCAATTTCTTGATACATTGTCTTAAGGAACGGTAGCTTTGCCAGGGAGGGTGGGAGGACACCTGCTAAATCCTGTCCCTTAAGAAATCTGTTGTCAAGCAAACAAAGGTTTTCTCATTACACAATACACCAAGAACCATAG
>NW_011633299.1:0-351 GCF_000512975.1 Sesamum indicum
CATGGGTCTAAACCTACATTGGGTCATGTTTCATGGAATTCCAAGAACGTTCAACATTTAGCTGTTTAGCACGATTTTATTAAAACAAGTTTGTTTGCCTTTTCTACTAATTCATTGTTATTATTTCGCGTAGCAAATTTACCACACAAATGCATAGGTCTAGACCTACGTTTGGGTCAAGTTTCGTGGAACTCTGAGAATGTCAAAATTAGCTATATTGAATGGCTTTATTAAAACAAGTTTGTTTGCCTTTTATGTTAACTTGTAGTTATTATTACACTTAGCAAATTTACCACAGAAATGCAATCGTCGAGACCTATGTTTGGGTCAAGTATCGTGGAATTTTAAAAA
>NW_011633300.1:0-351 GCF_000512975.1 Sesamum indicum
ATAGTATCATCACTTGATGCTCTCATACGGACAATCCCTCAACTATTCTAGCACCTAAAAATTCCTTAATATGGCTAAATATGTGTGCTCTTTCCATTTAATGTCACTATCTTCTTTCATTCTTATTTTCTCTCTATTTCCTCAATCTCTCTTGAATTTTTTTGATATCTCACTATCCCACAAATACTTTTCTACTCTTGTTCGTCAACCAGACTCAAATTTTTAATCGATATTTGAAGTTATTTTGATCAGCTAACAACTTTAACCCTTTATTTGTCAATTGATTATATTTGTTGTAATTTTATCAATTAAATTTAATGTTATAATAATATATACATATATATGTGTATG
>NW_011633301.1:0-351 GCF_000512975.1 Sesamum indicum
GAAAAAGCCTAAAGTCCCCACTGTCCCTCGTCTTTATAAGGATGCCATCAATCGTCGTACTTCTCCAAGGTTAATGAAGAAGCATCCGTCATCGCCGACGGGGGATGTAATTTGCATAGATGACAAGGGAAAAATGAAGGTTGAAAATGAAGAGGTTTATACGTCGGAGCATGAGAAGCTGTTGGGTGACTGCAACAGTTCCCGGACCTTGTTTGATGACCAAAGTGTCAAACGTTTGTACGATTCTGTTAATGGGATTACTTGTCATTAATGCAGGCAAAAGACACTTGGTCCACGCACTGAATGTAGCCTATGTCATCGTTCACATGGGAGATTATGCGGAAAATGCCT
>NW_011633302.1:0-351 GCF_000512975.1 Sesamum indicum
ATTAATAGACATATAAGAATAATCTATTCGACACATGTTAAAGTTTCAATGAACCATAATTTTTTAATGATTCTTATTCATTTTCTTTATTTTATTTATGTAGTCATCATAAATTTGATCAGGATTTTTTGAGGGTCAAACAAATTGGTTTTTTGTAAAAATAAAGTAGCTAACTAATTAATTACTTAAAAATATAATACTACAATAGAAAATTACAAATTTGAAATCTTATGCAATTACAAATAAATAAAATAAGCTTCGCATTTTTTTTATTTTTTTAATATTTTTAAATAAATCACATATGAAGAAATAACTTTAAGTTACTGTTAATAGTGTACCATAGACATAGAT
>NW_011633303.1:0-351 GCF_000512975.1 Sesamum indicum
AAGCCTAAAATCCTGATTTCTGCAATACCAAAACCACATTACTTGAAAACTGTTACCACTCAAATATGTATGAAACTGCCTATAAGTACCTGAAGGCAGAAAAATAACAGAAACTTGGACAGGTGAATGATTAGTTTTTTACCTGATAAATAGTAAGCCACATGTAAGCACAAACATGAGTCAAGCATCAGCTATAGCATATATAACTGATTAATTGTTCCTAAGCAAAGGGACCATTCTCCCTCTTCCATGCGAGTACCCAAAAATCAAGGTGATGCTACAAAAACTACCATGTGATTCAAGGGTGAAATTTATAGAGATCGCTATTAGCAGGAAGAAAATCAAAATGGC
>NW_011633304.1:0-350 GCF_000512975.1 Sesamum indicum
AGTCCTCATCATGCTCAAGAAGACCTTGCAAGCTTGCAGACTCAACTTGTCTATTTCTAGACTCATTGAATTCACCAACTTCCTTATCCCAACTAGAGAAATATGACCTACCTTCGCATGCCAGATCTGTGAGTTTATCTTGATTATCCATTTGAACCATTTGTTTTGAGCATTCATAATCCAATTACAAGATAGTGTTGAAATAATTACGTAAACAACCTTAGCAGACAAGAATAACCATTCTTTGTCAAATGAAATAACCATCATTGATCAAAATCATGTAATCCATATTGTCCAACAATGGAAAACCATAATTAGATCATGCTAGGTTACATAATTATGTCCTATCA
>NW_011633305.1:0-350 GCF_000512975.1 Sesamum indicum
ATTCTCATTTTTGTTTACATGATATGAAAGAGTATTTATTGAAACGAATAGCAATAACAGGACAGGACAGAATGCATTGTACCTCTTCCTTTTACATTTCAATATATCTAGTTACCAAGAGTAGTATTGGATTGATTTACTTTACTAGAGGGGATATAGTGAGAGAAAAAGAGTGGAGGATCGATAAAATCTGATAAATTTCTTGGGTGGATATGATCTGGTAACCAATTCTTGAATTGGTTGCCAGTGACCACTACAAAATATTGTAGTTTTGAACCTTGATTTTGGTGTGTTTAGCCATTTCAATTTCCTTCCTGCTAATAGCGGTCTCTATAATTTTCACCCTTGAT
>NW_011633306.1:0-350 GCF_000512975.1 Sesamum indicum
TGCCAGCAGCCGTTGTCGGCGACGGAGAAGAAGGTAAAAACAAAATTTAAAAGTAAAGTAAAAATAATTTAAATTTTTTCAAATTTTAAATATTAAATAAATTTAATATTTAATTTAAAATATTATTTATAATAAATAATATAATTTACAATAATTGATATTAATTTTTTTTTGATATTTTGATATCTAATTAGTATTATTTATAAATAAATAAAATGTATTTAAATTAATAATAATTTAATTGAGTTAATAATATATAATTTTTATAAGTGACTTTTATATTTCATATAAAATTTTAATTTGAAAAGTGAATTTTAGTATATAAATTTGTATTGTGTTTAAAATTCAAA
>NW_011633307.1:0-350 GCF_000512975.1 Sesamum indicum
TTTTTTTTTTTTTTTTGGGGTAAGTGTAATTTTCATTAAAAAAAGAGAGAAGTATAGTACAATAATGGCCCTCATTAGGCGCTTCCCTCGACAGGCCAAGGGATACACCACAGTCTATACAAGGCACATGTGCTAATAGAGCTAGGTAGCTTAATACTAAGTATACGTTGCCGAACATCTTCTACTATTAAGTTGGCCACTACACTCGGGGGCCTCTCCTCATGCTCAAAACGTCTCAGGTTCCTCTCCCTCCAAATATGGTATACACACGATCCTAGTAGGCATCGGTAGGATATATTGATGATGTGCTTCCCACGCCATTTTCTTGCACCCCATTCAACATCTCTGAC
>NW_011633308.1:0-350 GCF_000512975.1 Sesamum indicum
CCTGCCACAATGCATAAGATTCAGACATGAATGTGCACTTGCGTTATGTGATTGTTGCTCTGAGTAAATGTGGAGTAATTGAGGCCTAATTTCATGCATTCTGAATTGCTTTGAAATAGATTTGGAATGTCTTTGCTTCCACTCAATCATAGGAGTTCTTGTGAAATCATATTTGTTTGTCAAAACGCCACCCAATTGATCCTTATAAGTTTAACGTGGGACAGTGCATCATTTTGAAAAATTCAAAGGCCCTTCCCCTTTTGAAATTTCTTTTACCATGAAAAAAAAAATGAAGAAAGAATAGCAAGAAAAAGGAAGACTACATCTACTCCGCTGGTTTAGGTCACTTA
>NW_011633309.1:0-350 GCF_000512975.1 Sesamum indicum
CAGCCGTAAACCCTGCTTCCAGTGCTTTCGCTTAAAAAGCTCCTGGTCTTTCGTTCGCTATTCGAATTCTGGACCAGTAGAAATGTACGAAAGGTGGTCTTGTCCTTTTCTTTCCAACTAGTAGCTTCGTCGTTGATCTCTCCTCTTCCCGGCCGGCTGTGACTCGTATGTCCAGACAACGACTATCGATTCCTAACGAACCCATAGATTCTTCTACCATTCGACCAGATCCTCTAGATTGTATTCCAATTTTCCGGCCTCGAGCAACTTGACTAATAAGGGAAAAGCCCAACATTAATAAACTATATTATTAGTCTAATATAAAGCGCTAGCGCCCAACCGGGCTGCTT
>NW_011633310.1:0-350 GCF_000512975.1 Sesamum indicum
ATGTTCTTGAGAGCAGTGTCAAGTTGTTGTTCAAGATTCTGAAGATCTTTGAGGCTCATGGAGTCAAGATCTTCTCCCATGTAGTGCCTATATATATATATGGGACAATTGTAGACCAAAAAATAGAAAAATAAATTAAACATATATAAATGTAGTTTTATCTGATGCATCATTTATTAATCCTGTTTAATTAATTATAACAAGCTTGCTTAATTACCTATGATTTTTTTGCAAGAGGTCAATTCTAGCCCTAAGTTTGCTGTATTCCAGGCTCCAGTTTGCCTGCACAGCTACCAATTAACGTTAAAAAGTGTCTGATTTAAAACATCATTAATTAGCGTATGTAATTA
>NW_011633311.1:0-350 GCF_000512975.1 Sesamum indicum
AAGTACCATAAAAATAAAAAAAATTACATTAAAAAGAATAATATACTGAATTTTATTTTTCAAATTTAGATATACATGTACATCAATATAAATCTCAAGCAATTATAATAATTATAATTTATAAATTAATTTAAAATATTATTTAAGTTAAAGTTTTATTAATTATATTATTTTTTTATAAATGATATTTATATTTAAATTAGTATTATATTATTTAAAGACAAAAGAAATATATTATATCAGACAAAATAATTAATTAAATATCTAATAGTTATTAAAATAATTAATTTTTTAAGAAGAAACTGGGGGTGACAGCGACGGCTACCGCCTCGCACAGGAGGACGAAGCGT
>NW_011633312.1:0-350 GCF_000512975.1 Sesamum indicum
CTCCCCCCCCCCCCTCAAGCTGGAGCGCGGACGCCAAGCCCAGCTTGCCAAGTAGATGACCAAAATCAGCGACAGGGGAGGATTTGGTGAAGATATCAGCTAACTGGTCACGACCTGGAATGTGGGACGGAAGAATGAACCCCAATTTGAATTGGTCCCGAACAAGGTGACAGTCGATGTCGAGGTGCTTAGTCCGTTCGTGAAACACAGGGTTGGCCGTGATGTGGATGGCGGCTTGGTTGTCACACCAAAAGGGAATTGGCGTAGGAAACTGAATGTTGAAGGCACGCACAAGATATGAGAGCCACAGGAGTTCGCAGACTGCAGCACCCATGCTACGATACTCGACT
>NW_011633313.1:0-350 GCF_000512975.1 Sesamum indicum
AAGTTAGTATGAAGGGGAAACAAACTTTCTATAATAAAACCGTGCTAAACAGCAAAATTTTGAACGTTCGCAGAATTCCATAAAATTTGACCCAAACGTAGGTCCTGACCCATGCATTTGTGTGGTAAATTTTTCTAAGCGTAATAATAACTACAAAATAGTATGAATGGGAAACAAACTTTCTATAATAAAACCGTGGAAAATAGGTAAATATTAAACGTTCTCAGAATTTCATGAAACTTGACCCAAACGTAGGTCTAAACCAATTCATTTATGTGGTAAATTTGCTAAGCGTAATAATAATAACTTCAAATTAGTATGAAAGGGAAACAAACAATCTATAATAAAAA
>NW_011633314.1:0-350 GCF_000512975.1 Sesamum indicum
TTCCTCGCCACATCTAGTACGATTGATGCTCTGTACCCCAAGTTGCAGTGCCGATTTAGGGTCTCCTCATCTAAACAGGCTATTTCCCTTGGAGTGGGAAAGTTTCTGCTCATCTGCCAGCGGTCGTCGTCCATAGCCTTCGGCCCATCTCCGCTCGGTCGCTTTCTTTTTGAACCCTTCTTTCCACAATGTTGCCGGAGATCACATAACGCTTCAGCCATTTCCAGTGACCTTCCCCATCTAATCAAAAAACACACCACCAACACTTTCATCTGCTAAAACTCAAAACAGCCAACCCACAAAACATGCAAAACAAGATGTATTATGTGGTACGTACGTGCAATTGCAAA
>NW_011633315.1:0-350 GCF_000512975.1 Sesamum indicum
GGAACAAATTATATATAGACATTACATTTGATGATCATCAACTTATACAAACACCTTATAATTGCATCACTCTTGTATTGTTCTTAGAGTTGAGCCAAGCGGCGAATATCAAAGGGATATGCATCTGATGCCTTTTGAGCACTGTATGACCTCCTGCCGACAATGATATTTGCAGCTTCTGTGGGATGGAATGCGTCCCAAAACAAGTATTCATCTCTGTTTTGGCATGGAGTTTGTAGAGGGAGACATGTTATTTGCCCATTGTTCCTCCCCACCCCACAGCATCCAGCATTTGTCACCCTAAAACCTGTAACCAACATAGACAAAGACATAAGTGTTAAAACAGCTAG
>NW_011633316.1:0-350 GCF_000512975.1 Sesamum indicum
AGGAAAAACATATTTTTTTGGCGCCTTTTTTCCCCTCCAAAAATTGAACACAAGCCTGGTCTTTGTTTTTTTCGCCAGCTGCCAGTTGACTAACGACACGTGATAGCTCACATGTCGTTTTCGTTAGTTGTTAACGGAACAGAACTATTTCTGTTAAAAAAATAGGATTTTAGGACTAATGGTGTTGAACATGTAAAGCGTGGGACTACAAATGAGAAGGACCCGATCTAGTGGGACCAAAAGTGATATTTTGACCCAATTGACTAACGGGTCACGTGACGTTTTCGTTAGTTGTTAACGGAATAGGACCATTTCAGTTAAAAAAGTAGGATTTTGGGACTGAAGGTGTT
>NW_011633317.1:0-350 GCF_000512975.1 Sesamum indicum
TGGATTAAAAAAAGTAAAAAATAATGATGACAAATAATAATTAATAAAAATTAATGTAATTAACTATTTATTTTATAGAACTAAATGTATGTGGCAAACAAGATAAAACAACTTATCCATTAAGGCCCAACAAAGTGTGCCCGGCCCAGCCCAATCTAAATTTTATAGTCGTTGTAAAATACCAAACACATACAAAAATCCTATAAAAATGAAATATCAGTGTAATTAGAAAAAAGCCTAGAAAAACGTCCCATTTCATCTGCAGCATCAATTCTCAATACTTGAGGCAGCCGTGCCTTCCTCCGCTGTCAGCCACCAGTCGCCTTCCTCCGCCGACAGCCACCATTCTC
>NW_011633318.1:0-350 GCF_000512975.1 Sesamum indicum
GTAACCACTGCTTCAAAATCACCTTCTTCCTCTGGCAGCCACAGTTCAAGTTCAAGTTACTGTTGTTCTACTGGGGTGAAGCAGTCATCTTTCCCTGTAACTGGATCCAGTAGTGGAGAAGCTTTATCAGCAGAACACACTGGAGAGATGCTAAAGAGAGCACGTAGTGATGCAGAATTGCATGACTTGGGCCAAGAGGAAACAAAGCTTTTAGTTCGATCATACAGCCATAAGATTTTCAGTAACCATGCTCCCAATGAGACTCCACAGGTGCCTAAAAATAGCAGCAAGGTATATGATGTGGGTATGTTTAGAGTAAAAGCTACTTTTGGGGAAGAAAAGATCCGTTT
>NW_011633319.1:0-350 GCF_000512975.1 Sesamum indicum
AAACTCTTTGATGTTTAAGTCATTAAAAGGGTTTGAGATAGAATCTCAATGTATTTAATGTAGATTTTAGTCTAATAAATGTCTTACCATAAATGAACTGTACATGA
Organism: Sesamum indicum; assembly: GCF_000512975.1. Classification (NCBI taxonomy): domain Eukaryota; kingdom Viridiplantae; phylum Streptophyta; class Magnoliopsida; order Lamiales; family Pedaliaceae; genus Sesamum; species Sesamum indicum. The sequence continues at coordinate 108 of NW_011633319.1, forward strand.
TGCATTTATAATGTTTGAATAGATCACCTTGACTATCTGAAGGGGTTCACTTGCATTGCGCCACGTATTGTGATCTTACTTTGTAGGATATCAGGCAAATCAACGGGCCTCAGTAATGGATCCTTTGAGCCGAGTTGCAGGTCGGACCTGATCTCGATTGAGAGTACGTGGATTCGGCCTGACCGTGTAGTAAATGCCCATTTTAAGGGCATATCTGTGATTTCATTGATAATTTCCTTAATC
>NW_011633320.1:0-350 GCF_000512975.1 Sesamum indicum
CCGAAGCCCTTGCAGCTCCCTTCCAATTGGCACTAGTCGGAAAATTCTCGCATGGAAAACCTCAATTTCGGAACCTGCATCGCCTTATTGCCAGACTGGGAGTCAAAGGTGCATTTACTGTTAGTATGATCAATGCCAAGCATGTGCTTATTTGTCTATCCAATGAATCCGACTTCTCCTGTCTGTGGCTGAGAAGAATTTGGCACATCCAAGGATTTCCAATGCGGGTTTTCAAATGGACACCAACATTCACACTGGCTCAAGAATCCTCTCTTATTTCGGTTTGGGTATGTTTTCCTGAACTCCCAGCTCATTTGTTTCATAAGGATGCTCTCTTTGCGGTAGCAAAC
>NW_011633321.1:0-350 GCF_000512975.1 Sesamum indicum
TGACGACAACACAGAGAGGAGATTTCTTTGGTGTTAGAAAAAAAGAAGTTAGTGTGCTTTATTTGTCACACATCATCGGTCCCTAAGATTCTAAAACTTGGAACCCTACTATTGTGACAAAAAATTTCTCCACTTGTAGTCGTGTTTTACATGTTTTTTCCTACAAAATGGAAGAGAAAAGAAAACAAATCAGCTATTTATATGAGGAATAGGAAGAAATAAACCTTTTCCATCATATTTTCCTTTATTGGTACATTTTTCCTCCTAATTGGCACCCAGCTAACAAAAAACGCATCCACCGTTGTCCCTTTTGTGCTTTGAAATTCGAAAGAAACACATATAAGATGCAA
>NW_011633322.1:0-350 GCF_000512975.1 Sesamum indicum
GGGGCTTTTATAGGGTTACAAACAAAAGTTCTTTTGGCTTTTCATTAATATAGGGGAGTTTTCGACTAATTTTAGTGAGAGTTTTATGTATCTTCCTCTCGAAACTTTGTCTATCTCATTTAATTTATTTTTTCTTTTCATTCAGGGATAATTAACATTATAAATATAAATGAGAGCCTGCCAACATAATACTTTTTATTAGGCCTATCATATAATTCTTTATTATTACGAAATATTTAATTTTTACTATAATTAATATTTCATTTGAATCATAACGACTGGTAATTAAATAATAGATTTATTGTCATTTATTCAAATTTAAGTTTTTGACCAACAATTTATTCTACTTT
>NW_011633323.1:0-350 GCF_000512975.1 Sesamum indicum
CCTACCATATCAGACCTTCAAGACAATTTTCATTGCCGCTGTGAATACGTCCAAACCTTTATAGGCCGGTTTAGAGAACTCCTAGTGAAAACCGAGGTCGTGATACCCGAATCCCAAGCTGTCCAGATGATCATCCAAAACCTCAGAGACCCTCTCCGCGCCCTTATGCTGCTAGGACCTGTCCCCACCTATATCGAGCTCTATGAGAGAGCATCCCAACTCGAGAGGAACGAAGTAACTCGACTGTTAAGGAGAGGCTCGATGTAATTGAGGCTTGGGTCCATGTTTTCGACCAATGCTGCTAATTCCCCTCCTCCTCCATCTGGAAGCAGTTACAAGAATAAGAATGG
>NW_011633324.1:0-350 GCF_000512975.1 Sesamum indicum
ATGAAAAATTCTCCTTACCTTTTTGTGCTAGTTACTTGGAAGTGTTAAGAATGACATTTCAGCATTACATTGAATAGAGAATGGGTTTCACGTATCATTGGAGATGTCGGGAAATTGGCCTCTTTCAGCTTTGCTTTGTAGAAGATTTCCTCCTTTAGCCATGCAGATGAAAGCTCCACAAGGGTATTCCGAATGGGATTGGAGTTATTTGCTTCTTTATCTGGGTTACACACTAATCCGGAGAAGAGTCAACTTATCTTGTCTAAATCGGCCCAAAATAGACGAAATGCCCTTCTTTTTTTCAGTGAAGGTAAATTGCATTAATACCAAAAATAGTATAGACATAACAA
>NW_011633325.1:0-349 GCF_000512975.1 Sesamum indicum
AGTAAGAGAAATACCAGCTTCAGAGCGAGCAATTTGAAGTCCAAGAAAGTACTTGGCACCTCCCAAATCTTTTATAGTGAACTCTCCATGAAGGTATGATTTAACTTGAGAAATGATTTCAAGTGAAGGCGCCATGAGAAGTACGTCATCAACGTATACCAAAAGTCCAACAAAACCAGATGGTAATGGTTTGAAGAATAAGCAATGGTCATGCCCCGATTGCTGAAACCCGAACTTTTCTAAGCTGCGTGTAAATTCAGTGTTCCATTGGCGTGACGCTTGTTTCAATCCATACAAAGAGCGCTTCAACAGACAAACATTCCCAGGTTCAACGGGATATCCCTCAGGT
>NW_011633326.1:0-349 GCF_000512975.1 Sesamum indicum
GTGGACGTGATCAAGACAAGAGTGATGAACATGAAGGTGGAGGCGGGGATGGCGGCGCCGTACAGTGGGGCGGTGGACTGCGCGATGAAGACGATTAAGGCAGAGGGGCCAATGGCGCTTTACAAGGGATTCATTCCCACCATATCAAGGCAGGGACCATTCACAATTGTGCTCTTCGTCACATTGGAACAAGTTCGCAAATTGTTCAAGGATTTCTAGACGATGATGATGACGAACAATAACAACAACGGCAACAACAATTTTGATCATTATGTGAATGTAAATCTTATTAATTAGTCTTAAACAGTAACAAATACTGTGTTTTATGTTATTCTTTGAAAATTATTAT
>NW_011633327.1:0-349 GCF_000512975.1 Sesamum indicum
TGCCGGCCTTAGTCTAGGGCACGAAATTGGGTGTTGGTTCCCATTCTAGACTAGACGTCTATACATTATACTTGAGATAGCGTTACCCCAAATTGATCGACATAGGAAACTCTTGTCCTATTCGATGAATGACTGTGGCCACAGGTTTATAGAGCGTAAACACATCTCCAAGTGCATAGGAGATACCTCTGTCACGTTTTGACAGGGGACGGATCCTCTTGTTGGAACTCACTGTCTCGCTATATGCTTTAACTACACTGGATAGGGCTTATGATGATCATGTTTGGGACACGATCACCTCTCACACAAATTCAAGATACAGTTATCGCATGCATGTGCTGCTGCGATT
>NW_011633328.1:0-349 GCF_000512975.1 Sesamum indicum
CAAACTACAACGAGCAAGGGTTGAGGATGAGCGTAAACTTTTTCGAAGAGGGCAGAGAAAAACGCCATAATCCGGGCTACTATGTATAGAACCAATGCGAGAGTCAAGCCGACAAGTTTTCAAGTGGGAGATCTGGTGATACGAAAAGCCTAAGCTTCGGGCCCTATTGGGAAGTTGGATGCAAAGGGGACATCCCTCGCACGTGGAACTTCGCAAATCACAAGAAGTATTACTGTTAAGTTCTCTGGGTACGTAAAGTTCACTTTTTGAATGTTTTTTAATAGGGGGCAAAGTAGAAGTGTAGCGTTTTACGCAATCAAAATACATTGCGTAAAAAAAGCAAACTCAT
>NW_011633329.1:0-349 GCF_000512975.1 Sesamum indicum
AATTTTATCACTGATCAATCATGCAACTTTTAAATACTATCAGTGATTGATTAGTTTAAAATAGACATGCCATCTTCAATTTATAGGGAGCGTATATTTGGCCGAATCCCAGAGCTGTCCTGATTCCACATGGAACCTATTCCGTCCTGGTTGTAGTTGGACCTGAAACCTATCCCGTCCCACCTTAAACTCATTCTTGCCCCGCTACTATTGTCCCACCGCAAACTCATTCTCGTCCCGCTACTATTCCGGGCTCCTCCGCAGGTCGAACACATGATATCTAATTGTATTGGTTTCATTTGTCATTTCTACTTTTAAATGCAAAATTGAAGGCGTCGTCAAACACTTT
>NW_011633330.1:0-349 GCF_000512975.1 Sesamum indicum
GTAAACGTTCAAAATTTAGCTGTTTTGCATGGTTTTATTAGAGCAAGTTTGTTTTCCTTTTATACAAACTTTTAGATTTTATTACGCTCAGCAAATTTACCACACAAATTCTTGGCTCTAGTCCAACATTTAGGTCAAGTTTCCTCGAATTTTGAGAATGTTCAATTTACCTGTTTTGCTTGGTTTATTAAAGCAAGTTTGTTTCCCTAATATACAAACTTATAGTTATTATTACGCTCAGCAAATTTACCAAGCGAATTCTTGGGTAAAGACCAACATTTGGAACAAGTTTCGTCGAATTCTAAGAACGTTCGAAATTTAGTTGTTTTGCATGTTTTATTAGAGCAAG
>NW_011633331.1:0-349 GCF_000512975.1 Sesamum indicum
TTAAGCATTTGGCTTTGGCCTTTAATAGTTAATGGCTATTGCTTTGACTTCTATGTCCTCATTTATTAGTTAATGTACCTACTGTTGTTTTCATCTCCTGCCAAGTTCATTTTCGGTGCTGAGAGAATTGCCAGAATCTTCTGCATTTATTTTGTTGATAGTGACTTTATTGAATCATAACTGTGAAGAGTAATTTCCCTGAAATTTTGAGTTATAAATTTCAGATTCAAATTCTGAACTGATGAGTACAAAGAGATAGGTCATCATAAATATCACACAAAATCTTTTTTGCATGATTGTGTGATTGAGAGATCGGCATTGAGTAAGTGTCACAATTAGGTTAAGTCCA
>NW_011633332.1:0-349 GCF_000512975.1 Sesamum indicum
AAATATACTGCACACATATTTCTTATCAATTTGATGTATTTACTTTATGAACTTTACATGGAATTTTGAACGAATCAAAATTAAGTGATTTAATTTATGTTTTATTTTCGATTTTCTTTTGTAATAGGGAACGTATCCTACTTTTATAGATACACCCATGTCTATGTGGACGGTTAACATCTATCATATTTTTTATTAATTTTGTAAAAGATAGTTATAAAAATTATAAACATATTATAAACTTTGGATTGTTTTGAAAAATATAATTAGTATTAACTATTTGTTTAAAAATTAATATAATAATTTTTTATATGGCGTATAATAGTTGCTATTTATTAAGATTTTTTTT
>NW_011633333.1:0-349 GCF_000512975.1 Sesamum indicum
CGCCTGTGCACGTCACCTCAAAATCATATGATTAATTCATTTTTGTTGAAATAATTTATTTTTGAGTTATGTAAATATTTAATTAATTATTTTAATTATTAAAGAAATAATAAATAAAAGCGAAAAATGGGAAATAATATGAAGACACATTGAACAAGTGAGAGAAATATGTGGAATATTATTTTAATTTTTTTACGCATCGTATTTGTATCGGAAAATATTTATTTTACTATATTCAGTCATATTATGCGTCCCAAAATTTAAAAAAGCATCGGTAAAAAATGGAGGGTTCACGTTCAGATCCCTTGTGCAGACGCCCCAACGCTCACAGGCCGACGGCAGCAGACAG
>NW_011633334.1:0-349 GCF_000512975.1 Sesamum indicum
TAGATGTGTATTCTCATTTTTGTTTACCTAATATGAAAGAGTATTTATTCAAATGAAGAACAATAACAAGACAGGAAAAAGTGCATTGTCCCTTTTCTTTTTACCTTTCAATGTATCTCGTTTGCAAGAGTGGTCTTAGATTGATTTACTTTAATCGAGGGGATATAGTGAGAGAAAATGAGTTGAGGATTGATAAAATCTGATAAATGCCTTGAGTAGTTATGATCTGCTATCTAATTCTAGAATTGGTTGCCAGCGAACACTACAAAAGGTTGTGATTTTTCATAAGTAATCAAAATCCATTAAAAGTTTTTATGCTAACTTTGTTAAAGATTGAGGCGTCCTGTGT
>NW_011633335.1:0-349 GCF_000512975.1 Sesamum indicum
TATATTTCGCTGACATAGTAAATTGTAGTTATTATTAGGCTTAGGTAATTTATCATACAAATGCATGGGACAAGACCCACGTTTGGGTCAAGTTTTGCGGAATTCTTCGAACATTCCAAATTTAGTTGTCTTGCACGGTTTATTTACAAATCTTTATTTTTCCTTTCATACTAACTTGTAGTTATTATTACGCTTAGCAAATTTACCAAACAAATGCATGGTTCTAGACCACCGTTTCGCTTAAGTTTGTTGGAATTTTTAGAATGTTCAAAATTTAGCTATGATAGGATGATGTAGGGAACCGTGCCAGCCAACGATCATTAATAAGAATTCGGTCCAACCGCTTCCA
>NW_011633336.1:0-349 GCF_000512975.1 Sesamum indicum
CGTTAATCTAGACCCAAGAATTTGTGTGGTAAATTTTTTTAGCGTAATAATAACTACAAGTTTGCATAAAACCGAAACAAACTTGCTTTAATAAAACCGTGCAAAACATCTAAATTTTGAAAGTTCTCAAAATTTGACGAAACATGACCCAAACGTTGGTCTGGACCCAAGAATTTGTGTGGTAAATTTGCTAAGCGGAATAATAACTACAAGTTTCTATAAAGGGAAACAAACTTGCTTTAATAAAACAATGCACAACAAGTAACTTTTGTACGTTATCAAAATTCGACGAAACTTAACCCAAACGTTGATCTAGACCATGAATTTGTGGGTTAAATTTTCTAAGCAT
>NW_011633337.1:0-349 GCF_000512975.1 Sesamum indicum
GGATCAACACAAGCATCACAAGCAGTGAGCTTGCAATCACTCTTTTCATCCACACCTGAAAAAAATAATTGCAAAAATTTACTGCTAAATGTCATTTATAAAAAAACTATTTAGAAACAACTTGCATTATAAAAAAGTAATTAGCACGTTACCATTCTCTGTGATGTATATAGGCGGTATGCTATCATATGTCGCTTTTGTATACGTCAAAAGTTTTTTAATTCCCCACGGGACTATGTGTAACCATGATGAACCAGCCTAAAATCCAAGCAAAAAACAAGTTTATTCATTAACGAATAGATCAATTATTTTATAAATTTAAACAAACATAAAAAAATGCATGCGTGCA
>NW_011633338.1:0-349 GCF_000512975.1 Sesamum indicum
AGCTTATATGGTAGTTAGAATAATCCAGAAAGGGTTAATCAGAGAGTTCAAATCATCTGTCATTTAATAGCAACAGAATCAAGGAATATTGTTGTTATAGTAGATAATATAGATTTATTCCATATAATATTTACTACAATGGCAGCCCGTCCAGAGGCAATGAACCCAACACAGAAAGCAGCATTAAGGATGTAAACTACGTTCAAAGCTTTTACACAAGTCAACCATTTGCTACACTAGAGCTACTTACTCTTGTGGTGCACTGATCTACATGGATGCATCAACTTATTCTTGTATATTACTTTTAAACAACAAATGGATAAACCAATAACCAAATACAAGATTTAGC
>NW_011633339.1:0-349 GCF_000512975.1 Sesamum indicum
AAATCAATTAATATATGTAATATAAATAGGAATAGTATAAATAAATTAGGCAGAAACTGTCATTAATCAAAACAACACGAAAAGACAAAAGTCCATAGCGCACTTTTTGAATTTCAGGACACATAATACTATGAATCATATCAAGAACCGACAAGAAACCATGGAATTAAAAAAATTGATAGTATAACAACACAAATTAATACTAATACTATGAATATGTCTAGTTAAATTAATTTTTTATCATCAATAATCAATAAATGATCAGTTAAAATCATTTCACATAAAAAGTTTTAAAAAAAATCAAAGACATGACCTTAACATACAAAGACTTGTTATCTAACTAAGTGTA
>NW_011633340.1:0-349 GCF_000512975.1 Sesamum indicum
GGTTTCAAAAAAAGGGAAGTTGAGCAGAGCTGTGGATGATGTTGATGGTGAGCTGGTGGCAGCCCGGCTGAATGTGAAGAACAAGAGTGGTCAACGTCTGGTTTTCAATGGTGATGGTGATGATCCGAGAAAAGGGAAATTTCCAATCAAGATACTTCTTGGGATATTTAAAGAAGAATGTGGAAGTAATGATCACTGTGATACTAATGTTAGCCATGATTGGGGTGAGAAATTGAATGAAAATATGTGGAAGAAAGGGTTGAAGCAGAGGTATGGTAGTGGGAAGGAGGATGGAAATGGGAATTTCTTGCATTTTGAGATGGCATTGCTGTCCCTTATTAATGGTTTT
>NW_011633341.1:0-349 GCF_000512975.1 Sesamum indicum
TTTGTGTAAGAAAATTCCTGAATACTGAAGAATATATATCTGGGTATTTCTTAGTTCTGATATAGATTCTTTCTCAAGGACTCAGAAAGCACAAACTCATGCATTTTGGGAAAACTACTACAGCAAAGAATAAAGGTGAAGAGCGACATATAGAGAGCTGAATACCTGAAGAAAACAAATTTCAAAGCAAAAGTTGACTATTCGAATGAGCGATTCTCCTAATGTTGGAGGCATCAGCTCCACTTCGATATCACTACATTACGTAACTGACGCATGCATTAAAACTATAATTTCAATTTGGATATATCTTCTATCAAATTCCAAATGTGGTTTTCTACTTTAGTGACTA
>NW_011633342.1:0-349 GCF_000512975.1 Sesamum indicum
GTTACAACAGCGAGAGTCCTCTGGCCAGACTTGTCCACCCGCTGTGACATCCTGATGGACTCACATGTCGAGAAATCGACACTTGCTGATAAAACATTCAGGATTATACTTTCTTCCGGCGTAATAAACTCCATGATAATCTTGGAAATCTGCTCATAGATATCCTCAGGCTGGCCATGAACAGGAACTCGAGTGATTCCAGGCAAATCAACCATGGTAAGATCAGGGACGGCCATCTTTTTCACAACCAGCGTCAAGGGGTTGTTCGAAATCCCTTTCCCCGTTCCGGCGATCTCTTCGGTGGCAAGGTTAATGGCGTCGGCGATGTGTTTTTCATCAGTTGGCACAA
>NW_011633343.1:0-349 GCF_000512975.1 Sesamum indicum
AGTGGGAGGTGGGCCATCACCCCCACCGCCTCACTCTCCTCTCTTTACTCACACACACATACATAATACACATACACACATGCACGGCACACACACACACATGAAATTGAAAATTCCTCTTGCGGGAAAAACTAGAGGTACGATAATTGCAATTTTAAGTTTTATTAATTTATATAATTATATTATTTAATTAGTTCCTTTATTAAATATTGATTATATTGAGCGATATATTATTTAATCAGAATATTTTACGAGTTTGGCTATTTAAAATAGTGTCAAATTAAATATCAAATTGGATATAAAAATGATATCGTTGGTTAATTAGATTATTAAATTTATTAGATTTGAA
>NW_011633344.1:0-349 GCF_000512975.1 Sesamum indicum
CAGCAGGTTATCCTCCTGCTTGCGTTCTGTCTCGTCTCGTTCGGCCAGTTGAGACCTCAGATCTTGCACCTTCTGATCAGTCTGAATGTAACTCTTCCGGTAATGGGTGCATTTGAGGCTCAAACTTCGAAGAAAGGTCATAGCCTGCAAAACCAAAAGCAATGAATAGCACAAAAGAGGGGAGATCGAAGGAAACCAACCGATGAAATACCTGGACCAGGGAGTGGGCTGCGAACTCCTCGAGCCGAATAGGGTTATTCGGTACAAGTGCTCCCTGATCGCGAACGGAGACGAATGAATTGTAGACTGCAAAAGTATCCCCTCCGGCCTCGCCATACAGCGATGAGCT
>NW_011633345.1:0-349 GCF_000512975.1 Sesamum indicum
GAGGAGGTTGCCTGATGGGACGTCGGCCTTTTCTAAGGACTTTGCCGAGTTGGGTTCTATGGAAATTTCCAAGTAAGATGCTGACTTTGCCGGGGTTGAACCCCTCCAGTCCAGGAGTTGCAGAAGGATCTAGGCAAGTAAAGAACTAATCTGATGCGCAGATGTTTGAAGAACTAAGCGCAGTTGGAGGAAGGGTACTATTAAAGGCCTGCAGTCAGTTCAGGGGTTAGCTTTGCAGCGATTTGGCTTGGCCACTGCCACTAAAGAAAGAGTTTTCTTTTGACCAAGATAACGAGCTAGCCACCCTTGCCAGCTCAGTCTGACACGGGCCCTGCTTGCTAGCTTTTCA
>NW_011633346.1:0-349 GCF_000512975.1 Sesamum indicum
AAAGTGCTGATGAAGAAAGAATACTGATTCTTGAGGCAGCCCATATATGATATATCCAACAGGATCAAAGGGGATATTTTTTTCCCACCTGAGTTCTAAAACATGAGGACGTTATAGTACGTTACCCCGCTTTGCCGACAAGAAGAGAGCCATTGCACTCCACGCGCTTACATACTTTGAAAAAAGCCGTTACATGTGGATCCAAATGGGGTCGTTGCGTCCAAAGATTGGCTGTGCATTTATGTTTTCTTTTATTGCTCTCCTCAGAATGGTCGTTATATTATCTCATAGTCGTAGACTTGTGATTTTTCACTCACTTCTTTACTGTCTCTTTGTTGTTTGGTTGGGC
>NW_011633347.1:0-349 GCF_000512975.1 Sesamum indicum
ATTCTTGGGTCTAAACCTGCGTTTGGGCCAAGTTTCGTCGAATTCTGGTAACGTTCAAAATTTAGTTGTTTCTCGAACGGTTTTATTAGAGCAAGTTTGTTTTCCTTTTATAGAAAATCGTAGTTATTATTAAACTTAGCAAATTACCACACAAATTCTATGGTCTAGGCTAATTTTTGGGTCAAATTTCATCGAATTCTGGTAACGTTCTAAATGTAACTGTTTTGCACGGTTTTATTAAAACTAGTTTGTTTCCCTTTTATACAAACTTGTAGTTATTATTACGCTTAGCAAATTTACCACACAAATTGTTGGGTCTAGACCAACGTTTGGTCAAGTTTCGTTGAAT
>NW_011633348.1:0-349 GCF_000512975.1 Sesamum indicum
TTACAAAAATAGATCGGGATAGATCAGGCATCAGCTTCCGCCTCCAGCTCGTCCCTCAGGACCATAAATTCATCATCTTTCAGTTCAGGATCCGGGGGAAGGGGTTGGAGGTCGCCATCAAGCGAGATGTCTAACTTGCTGCGGTCAAAAGACTCACTAAATCCGCCAAGCTTTTCGACCTAAGACAAGCAGGTCTCATAGCCTTTGGCGAACGAATCCGCAGACTTGATCTCGAGTGCGGTCGTGAAAGTATCGGTCTTCAGAAAGTCACGAACCGTGGACATCCTAGAGCCGGCCAAGATGCGTTGATGTTCTTCGATCGGAATGCGGCCGGCTTGGCCCTCCTCCA
>NW_011633349.1:0-349 GCF_000512975.1 Sesamum indicum
ACAAGAGCTTTTCCTGATTGTACGCAATGGCATACGATGAACACTATGAGCAAATGGACTAAAATTACTGCATGATAGCTCAAAGATGTAGCACCCCAAGAGCTTTTTCATCGTTACTTCTCCGTTGAGTTTTGAGTTACAATCGGAAGCGTGCAATGGATAGCTCAAGCTATTCCAATGGTCAGCGCAACGATGTAAAATTCTATTGCATTAATACATGTAGATCGATTATTGAGCAAGAAGTTTCATATTTATACATCATCCTGTGCAAAATATTTTTACACAACAAGAATAACAAATTAGAGTCGGAAGTAGTCTCGATCCGACTCGAAAACACCTTATGGAAAAA
>NW_011633350.1:0-349 GCF_000512975.1 Sesamum indicum
GACAAAGGAAGAAGAATGACATTCCCCGAAACTCTAAGTCATCAACTTGTTTAGAAGTGATATATTTTCTTATTCTCGAAGGTAAGAATAGTGTATATAAGAGAGAGGTGGCCCATGGCTTTGAAGATTCTCTTTATCAGCTAAGGATCTTGGTAAAGCTATTCAAATATATTCTGCATTGGACTTCAGCCTCTGGCACTCAATCGCTAGCCTTTCACATTCTTCTGTCATAGTTTGTGCGTTGAGCTAAGTCGTCCAAAGTAACCTGAAGAGCATTGTTTCTGGTTTCCGACTCTCTGAGCTGAGTAGTCGTCTTATTCAGATGAGCTTGCAGGGCCTTTTCTGAGTT
>NW_011633351.1:0-348 GCF_000512975.1 Sesamum indicum
TAATCCTTAATAACAAATGGATTCAGATCCTAAAACAAAAAAAAAATGTGATGCCTATGGAAGTCTTAATTTTCACGCAAATGCCACTTACATCTTCACGGTCAACCAGATCGGCAAGACGGCCTCCATTAGCCCAGATTCTGTCTACAATACTTAGTACTCTTTTATTCACCCTCCACTTAGTATTACCAAGAGTATTGAGTGCCTGGATAAGAGAATGAAGATTAGTAAAAGATGTGGTAATAGCAGATAGCAATACGTTATATTGAGTTTTGCAGCAGTCACAACAATTATACAGATAAATCATGACCTATCATATTATTGAATCCAAATAATAACAAAGAAGAT
>NW_011633352.1:0-348 GCF_000512975.1 Sesamum indicum
TTTTTCTAGAAAAGTTTTCGTCTTCTTAATGAAGCACAAATCTGAAGTGTTTGAAAAGTTTGAAAAATGGAAAATTTTAGTTGAAAACCAAACTGGAAAAAAGTTAAAATCTCTTCGTACTGATAATGGTTTGGAATTTTGTAATCAAAGCTTTTCTGAAATGTGTGAAAAACATGGCATAAAAAGGCATAAAACAAACCCTTATACCCCTCAACAAAATGGAGTTGCTGAAAGAATGAATCGAACATTGCTTGATAAAGCTAGATGTTTACTTGTAAGTTCTGGTTTACCAAAAACATTTTGGGGTGAGGCTGTTCTTACTGCTGCACATTTGATTAATATGTCTCC
>NW_011633353.1:0-348 GCF_000512975.1 Sesamum indicum
TGTAATGGACTTTGTAATGGTCATTACAAAAATCCGTCTCTAATGTTATGGCTTGTTAATGCTATCTTCTTGTATAATTTTCGGGGGGTTTTCTCACTACCATTGTAATAGATCCTTATTTAACCAAAAAGCCAATACAAAAAAAAAAATAAAAAACACTAGCGATTATAAAAACCATAGCAAATCAGCATCGGTCAATAAATTATAACGGTTTTAGGCAAATGAAAACTTGTTACGGCTTCTGTAATGGTTCTTGCCATTACAAAATAAATACATTTTAATTCCCAATCAATAACGTTAGCACGTTCCATCCGATACAAAATTGTTGAGGCCGTGTGTATTTTAACA
>NW_011633354.1:0-348 GCF_000512975.1 Sesamum indicum
TGTTAAAGTCAGCTTCATCCTCCATTACAACAACAGAAGCAACTCCAGTTCCAGACTCTGTTTCTGCAGACGAACAAGAACTCCCCTGAAGACGTGTTTTCCTTGCTAACGTTTCTGTCATTGTAATTCACACTTTTATTAGCTGTAACTAGTAGCTTAGGTGGCTGTTGACGTGGCCGCTATTCTGTTATTCAGTTGTAGTTAGTTGAACAGATATTTCTTCCTCAACCGACCTCTGTATCCATATTTAAGCTCTGCTGTATCTTTTTCCAGAATAAATGAGAGGGAATTCTTATTCTCTTCAGTTTTAGTTTGTGTGATTCATGGAGTTTATCTCTGATTTTATCA
>NW_011633355.1:0-348 GCF_000512975.1 Sesamum indicum
GCGATTATTATTTTTTTAAAATAATATTTTAATTTTTATAAATTATAATAATACATATAATGTAATTATATCCAACCTATCATCTATCTAAAACCACAAAGGATTAAAAACTCCAAAAAACATTTAATTTACATGCCATGTCATTTTTCGATAAAATTCAAAATTTCGGGCCACCAAAAGACTGAATTTCATTAATTTTGAAACTTAATGCATAAAAAATAGGCATAATTATCGGATTAAAATTAATATTGGATATATGTAAAAGACCAAAAAATTATTTTTTTCATATAAAAATTTTAAGTTTATATATTATATATATATTATAGGTATATTTTAATTAAAATTTAT
>NW_011633356.1:0-348 GCF_000512975.1 Sesamum indicum
GTGTGTGTGTGTGTGGTGTGTGGGTGTGTGTGTGTGTGTGTGTGCGTGTGTAGTTTGTGTGTGTGTGCTGTGTGTTTGTGTGTGCAGTATGTGTGTGTGTGAGTGTGTGTGTGGTGTGTGGGTGTGTGTGTGTGCAGTGTGTGTGTGTGTGTGCTGTGTGTTTGTGTGTGCAGTGTGTGTGTGTGTGTGAGTGTGTGTGTGGTGTGTGGGTGTGTGTGTGTGCGCGTGTGTGGGGTGTTTGTGTGTGTGTGCGTGTGCGGGGTGTGTGTGTGTGTGTGTCTGCGGTGTGTGTGTGTGTGTGAGTGTGTGTGTGGTGTGTGGGGGTGTGCGCGTGTGCGTGTGCGTGTG
>NW_011633357.1:0-348 GCF_000512975.1 Sesamum indicum
TATAGGTTTTTTTGGAGGCAAACTTGGTAGTTATTGAATTTTGATTTCAATTATATGTAATATACAAAACTACACACATATCATGTATAACCAACAACCTATGCAATGAATTTTTGCTCTCTTTTCTCTCCAAGAATGTTCTCATTTTTGTTCTATATCGAATTGGATTCAATTTACAACATAAAATATTCCAAAAGCACTAATCAATAGTGTTAGTTTGGAGTTAATTTTTCTTCTTGTTCTTTGTTCTATCTAGCAATAGAAAAGGAACTAAATCTCTTCCTTAGTGTGGTGTCGACAAATTAGAGGAGTTCAATTTGGATCCTAAAGTGAACGGAATGGTTGAAC
>NW_011633358.1:0-348 GCF_000512975.1 Sesamum indicum
AAGAACAGCTTCACCCGAGGCTCTGAAAGACCCGATAGGGAGAGGTTAGGGGGTGGTAAGACATATTATAGAAATGTTTCTTTGTTAGCCCTGCAAGAGTGAATTCTTTTATGAAGACTAGTAGCGATCCTTTCAAGTGCCAGGTAAGCAAGCAAGAGAAGTAGGGGAGAAGAAGTGCTTTATCATACAATATTTGCCGTAAGAAAGTGAAGTCAGGCAAAGGGCATAGCGAGAAAGACAGAACTCTTCTTTATATAAATAAGTACGAGAGGGCGTTAGCTCTCTAAAAGAGTATGCTTTTGGAGGACAAAAATCATTGTTGTCGGAGATAGCCTCAGGAGTGGCGGG
>NW_011633359.1:0-348 GCF_000512975.1 Sesamum indicum
GCTGTTAATCGGACCAGAATGCCCACCAAGCCTTCAAAATAAGAGCTTGCATGCCTGCTTGATCTTGTACCAGTCATCTGAATCTGACTTATACTTCTTATGACTGTTGGAATAGTGTTACTGTTGATCAAAGCTAGGTTGAGTGTCAGGTTCTGATGGGGAAGCTTTGCCAGGAAATTGGCTGAAACTGCATGCTTTTCTGTAATTCTTGTAATTTCTGTCGGATTCTGGATTAGACTCTCGGGTTGCCCTTTTGTTTTGCATAGTCTGTCAGATAATGTATGTCCTATGAAGGCTGAGAGTGTGATAAGTAGCTTTATTGATGCAACCCCAAGTTCTTCGTTCGGG
>NW_011633360.1:0-348 GCF_000512975.1 Sesamum indicum
TCGCTTATGAACCTTGTTAGGTTAGGAGATCCTGCAATCTTTTGAGATCGCTTATGAACCTTGTTAGGTTAGGAGATCCTGCAATCTTTTGAAATCGCTTATGAACCTTGTTAGGTTAGCACGAGACTCTTCTGATAATGTACGCATGTAATTTAGATAATGACCTTTTATAGGTCGCCTTTTTGAGGCGGGAATGTCTTCCATAGACAAGTACACAACTCTCTTCTTATCGTCTTTTTTAGACGAGTACAGACCCTTCTCACAGCAAAATTCTCATGACTAAGCTTACAAGCGTTTCAAGCATAAAACTTTTTTAAGTTATGAATATTCCATGGTCGCGGCAAGTTC
>NW_011633361.1:0-348 GCF_000512975.1 Sesamum indicum
GCTTTCAGACTAAGAGAAATTTGGGCAAGTTTACATTAATAATAATATCTCTGCACCTGTCAAGGATTATCTTACTGCGTGTCAGGTACGTGGTGTTGTAGTTTGCTGTTTAAGTAAGATGGCTATTAATTAATTTATTTTGGTTATAGGAAATAATTTCCGTCTAGAAAGTGGCTATTACTAGTTGTATTTTTTGAAGTCATTTATCACCTCACACCTACAAAGATTCTAACGTCGAACACAGCTAAAAACATGATTATTTTCAACTCGTATGTGGTGCCAATTTACACACATGTGAGAACTATTAGTTGGGATTCTGTGTTGGATGCAAGGAGATATAGCAACTGA
>NW_011633362.1:0-348 GCF_000512975.1 Sesamum indicum
TCTAGTAAAGTAAATCAATCCAAGACCACTTTTGTTAACGAGATATATTAAAGGACAAAATGCATAAAACCACAATGTGTTTTAAAAACTCTGCAAAAAAAAAACCCCTTATTTTCAAAATAAGCTAAAAGTTACCATGTATTTTGTAAAAGTTAGCTCAATCGCCCCCTCTCCGTCAAATCCAAATAAGAGAAACAATAAACTCTCCCATGTCCTGTTATTGCTCTTTATTTCAATAAATACTCTTTCATATCAAGTAAAAAAAAAAAAGAATACTCATCTACGCAAGAACACAAAAATGTTATAAATGACATAAATAAACCACAAAGATACACAATACCCGTAATG
>NW_011633363.1:0-348 GCF_000512975.1 Sesamum indicum
TGTGTGTATATATATATATATATATATATATATTGAGTCGTCATGTCAAAAATAATAGTTCCAGGATAGTTGTATTCTCGTATCATATTCGTATTATCGTATTCGTGGCTTATAACCCTACATAAGTTCAACTAACACAAACATAAATAGCCGCACAAAGAGAGAGATCTTTGAACTCAAACCACAGACCATCACTTTAAACAATAGCAACATTAACTACATAACATTGTTTTCTTACTGAACTAACAAAACTGCCATCTACAGGTAAAAAAATGCAGCATACAAAGCTAAAAGGAGCAAAAGAGACAGGTAGGAAGAAGCATCGGTGCTGCCATATTTACAGAAAGC
>NW_011633364.1:0-348 GCF_000512975.1 Sesamum indicum
GGATCTGGATGCCTTGAAGGAAATTGGGAGCGCTGTTGCAGATCATTCAGAATTTGTTGCTTCAGTATGGCCTGTTCAAGAGCAGCATTAGATCTAAGAGCATCCATATGCGACTGTCCACGACCAGATTCACGCAACTGACTCTGCAACAGCTGCTCAAGAAGAAGCTGTCTGGCCTGAGACTGCTGTTGCTCTTTCAACAAGATTTGCTGTTGGTGAAAATGTTGTTGTTTCTGCAGCTGCTGCTGTTGTTGAAGTTGTAGCTGCCTCTGCTGTTGCAACTGAAGGGCCACGATGTGTTCCATGTCTCGTGCTGTTTGACTGGCAAGCTTGTTGTGGTGCATCAAA
>NW_011633365.1:0-348 GCF_000512975.1 Sesamum indicum
GCATTGGGATATTAAGAACTTTACATTGGAATTCTCTACTCTTCGTCTCGGAACAAGCAGGTGGAGAAACACATCCAAATTCTACCTTTGGATGGATAAACGTCAAAGATGTGGCAAATGCACATATATTGGCATTTGAGAATCCTTCGGCCAAAGGAAGATACTGTTTGGTGGAGAAGGTTGCACACTTCTCAGAGGTCGTGAAAATCCTGCGTGAACTGTACCCTTCTCTCAAACTTCCTGAAAAGTAAGTCCTTGTTGTGATTGACTTTTAATATCATATATTATGTGAAACTTTGATCAATGAGTATCCCATTCCTTATATTTATTTTGAGTAGTATTTCTTCT
>NW_011633366.1:0-348 GCF_000512975.1 Sesamum indicum
TTTTTAAGTGATAATAATTCACATAAAGTGAGACAAATACCCATACATCTGGTGCAATTTCAACCCATAATTTCAAACCTGTTTATGAAACATCGGTTCTAACCACTAGACTAGCACATTATGGGTGTTGAGCCTGGAATATGGGTGTACCGTAAAGTAGTGGTAGCCGACTTATGATATTTGATCCTGTGAAAATTGAACTTATTTTATTAATGTATTGACGAAACTACAGTGATCAAGTTAAAAAGTATCTCAACAAGTTTTGACGAAAGATCGAATTCATTTAATTATATTAAAGAAAAGAGTTAAATCTGTCCTAATTGTCCAACTTAATTAATAGTTGGCACA
>NW_011633367.1:0-348 GCF_000512975.1 Sesamum indicum
AAGAATTTTTCGAGCTTCAAGTATTGGAAGGAAAGGGCGTCTTGCAAGACAAACTTCATGATCTAATGCTTAGCGAACCAAATCTTGATCGAATTATCCAGTTATCCCCCTACGAGAACATACGCGAGCAGGCGTTTTCTTTTATTGAAGATTCCACGGAATCTGTAAGTGCGCTGCGCCACTCTTTTCAGAGGGATATCATGGAGGGCACTTTAAATCATTTTAGGCAAGACCTCTCACAAAGGGGAAGACATTCTGAGATTTACCACGAGTTCTATAAATATTTCACCGATGAGACCTTCCGGCGCTTACATGGTTTACCATTGCCATGATTATATTTTTTTTTTT
>NW_011633368.1:0-348 GCF_000512975.1 Sesamum indicum
CCGTACTATCAGAGCCGGGACTCAAGTCATACCGAACAAGCCTCCAAGGCTTCCATATGACGATCCCGTGAATCATTTTAGTCAATTCAGACACCTAGTCGATCGACCCATTAAGATCGCATAGACGTCCCACGTCTGTGGCAAATGAAACACGACACTCATCGAATGAATGCGACTCTTAATGCAAGTCTACATGGGACAATTCGATGCCCATTCTCGAGGTCCTCGATTTGGAACATTTCTTACAAAACTCTAAATAGTTGGTTTCATGACCGCCTTCCAATGCGCAGTCCAACTGTTGCACGGTTGTTCAAGGTGGTCTGTGGGTTTTGTTGTGATGTTTGAAAG
>NW_011633369.1:0-348 GCF_000512975.1 Sesamum indicum
TTTTTCCCCCCCCCCCCCCGTCTAGATTCGTAGGAGACTTTTATTATAAATAGGGGGTCTCTTCATTTGAAGTCATTCAGTTATTGATTAGAACTCTATAAAATTCTTTGTTCATCCTTTCTCTTTTATTTTTATTTTACAACCGGAATTAATGGAATTCCACTTTCTAGTGTGTTCTTCCATTAACATATCCGGCTAAACTCCTTATTTTCTGGTTAAGGTATGGTGATTGCTTGATTTGTAATATGTTGTGAGATCTAATTTGTTCTCTTTATACTTGTTATATGAATATTCATGCTATTCTCTGTGCTCTTATTACAAACGTCTGATATTTGAATAATGTGGCCA
>NW_011633370.1:0-348 GCF_000512975.1 Sesamum indicum
CATCTTTTTTGTGAGTCAATTTCAATATTTTCCCTTGCAGATTTTCTTAGCATGGACAAGTAATTGAAACTAAGACAATAATTCAAGTAAAGTAGTATTACCTCACAACTCGCAATCTACAGTCTCATAATCAAACAACCACCAAACTTATCACTCCCCAAGTATATATGATTTTGGTGTCTTCTGAATTTGTGGGTGGCAATACAAAATGTAACCTTCCCCTTACAATGAAGGGCAAGCCAACATATAACAGCTTGTGAAACCATGCTTTTTGCAGATTTCTGAGTATCCAATCTTTAAATATAAGAATATTATGGGTACTAGCGCACCAGAAATTGCAACTACAAT
>NW_011633371.1:0-348 GCF_000512975.1 Sesamum indicum
TATAAAATTAAGCCCTGATTCCTCTCTTTATGACACAGTGGAAAGATGACAAATTTCAGAAGCCGATTAATGTGTGAGTTGCATTGAATGACCATTATCATTATATCGACTTCATTGCTGTCAGGATTCCTCATGCTTCATGAACAGTAGTTTAAATGTGGCAGAGATCTCTATGATTAAGATATATCTTCAACTGTTTAACAGCTGGGGAGCAAGGTGCTCGTGCACCATAATATTTATTTCAAATTTGCAGCAAAGATGAGGTATCTGAGGTGGAATAGATGCGTTTTGTTTGTCAACTATCTCCCTATATATGTAAGCAGTGGAAAGAGATGGTTTCAAGCACCC
>NW_011633372.1:0-348 GCF_000512975.1 Sesamum indicum
TAGGGAAAGCAGCGTTGTTGATGTAATTTCATCGAGATTGGGTTGGTGTTCAGTCTACCTTAGCTTAGTAGAAGATTCCCTTAGGGTGTTCTATTGACCTAAACTCAAAGCGCTTAGCCGGGTTATATCGGTTTTTTTGGTTTTCTTTCTTCCAAGCTTTTTGACTGTCTGAACGGGGACAAAGAAGAACATGAGATCATGGAGTAGAAAGAGGGAGTCCGGCTTTGCTTCATTGGCCCCTGGCCTTTTTCTGCCCCCGGACTGTCTCCTAAGAGGACTTCGACACCCTGAAGGCTCAAAAGGAAGGTCAAAGTCATGTATCCGCTCTCAGATTCGCATGAGCTACTG
>NW_011633373.1:0-348 GCF_000512975.1 Sesamum indicum
GGCTTTTTTGTACGTTCAGCCGAAGTCCAGACCATTCTGCAAATCGATCCAATCCCATCTTGAGGACCCTGAGAGAAACTAGGTCAGCTCTACAGAAAAGCAGGAGGTCATCTGCGAATCCCAGCTGGAATACTTTGGCCGGCTCACATTTCCAATGGTAGGAGAATTGCATATCCTGCTCGATGAGTTGCAAAAATTCCAAATGCATTACTTCCATAACGAGAACAAAAAGATAGGGGGATAGAGGGTCTCCCTGTCTTAATCCACGTGCTCCTGTAAAGAAACCGTGAGGGTTTCCATTAAGCCCAATCGAGAATGAGGCCGTCGTTACACACTCCTAGATCCACC
>NW_011633374.1:0-348 GCF_000512975.1 Sesamum indicum
CATTGAAACTGTTGTTAATGGATTAAAGAGTAAGGAAATGGACCTTAAGGCTATAAACCTAACCAAAACCAACATGAGGTTAATTCTGTCAGAGGAAGGACTAAGTTTAGAAATTTAAACTCTGGATATAACAGCAGAAGCAGAAGTAGGAGTAAAAAAAGCATAAGCAAATCTAGACCTAGGGAGAACACTTATAAAGAGGATAAAACAAAAGAGAGACGTTGTTATAATTGCGGTATAAAAGGTCACTATATAAAAGATTGCAGAAAACCTAGATGTGAAAATAGAGATAGATACTATGAAGAAAAAGAAAAAGCCAATAATGTTTCTGATGAATCCAATGGTGAA
>NW_011633375.1:0-348 GCF_000512975.1 Sesamum indicum
CCATTGTGAAAAAAAAAATAGCAAATTACCCCCTTATGTTTTCCATAGTAAAGCAAATAAGCCGCTCACTCGATTTCATGTCATTCACTCACTCTTTTTAGTTTTTTTTTTATTTTTAATTATAAAATTATATTTACATCCTTATTAATAGCCGTTCAATTTGTCTGAATCTAAGGTTTAAATTGAATTAACAAATCAATGGTCCAGATTAAACTAAATTTGAACAACGGTTTAGATTAAAAGCATATATTTATAATATATATATATAAATTACATAAAATTTAATTAAAAATATATTTATGATATATTTTTATTAATTAAAATTATATATATGTATATATATAGAGA
>NW_011633376.1:0-348 GCF_000512975.1 Sesamum indicum
TTATTTCGGAAGCACGTTGGGCCATTTTTAGAGCATTAAAATGGACTATTAGACTTTATTACTAAAGAAGGACAAAATGGGCATAAAATTGGCTGAAGGACTGAATCTAAGCAAAAAAGAAAGGTACAGGATTAAAACTGATATTGTCAAAGTTAAATACCAAAAGGATTTTAGGACATAAATAGAGGACTATTCGAATCTTTCTCCCATGATTTTTTCTCCTACAATTGCTTCTATTTATAGAAATAAGAAATGATTGATCTTCTCCTCCATCATACACTTGAATTATTTTACTGATTGTGATTGTCTTTCAAGCTTCTATAATACAGCTAGTAGACTGCAAAAGCT
>NW_011633377.1:0-348 GCF_000512975.1 Sesamum indicum
CATCTATTGTGCAAATACTTGTTAATTCAAGGTTGAAAAAAAGCTTGTACATATTCTCTAGCCTTTTCTTCTCTACTTCCTCCGAATTATCCATCTCCAATAAAGTGTATCGTGATAAGCCTTCCTAGCCGGTCTGCTATCACTCCTTTTGAATCTCCGGCAAGGATATTGGCTTTGGTATCTTCTGGGATATTATCCCATCCGATCTTCGTAGATCCCGTCCAAGCTCAACTAAACAAGCTTTGTGAAGTTTTCTTTGTTGAGCTCTAAGGTAGTTGCTGCTATCTTGATGGTTGTAACCCATTCGTCTATCAATTTTTTGGTGAAAATCAATAATATCCAGGTTCA
>NW_011633379.1:0-347 GCF_000512975.1 Sesamum indicum
GATTTAATTGGGAGTTATAGAAAAAAATATTATGTCAATAGTATGAATTAATATATCATTTTTTAGGATCAATTATATAATTACAATAATAAGTCTTGCCACCATTATTGTATATCAGAATAATCTATTAAGAAATTAAGTATAAACCCAATAAAATGTAAGATGAACTTTCAATGTAGGAAATTTAACAATGAAAATATAAGCAATACTGTTGAGTTGATTATCAAACTTTTAATAATTACATTTTTTCTTTTTCTTCAAGAACAATGTCGTCTGTATAATTTATGCGCGAACATACTATCAATTTAATGTTAATTTTTATTTTTATATATCATATTGTTTTTCAG
>NW_011633380.1:0-347 GCF_000512975.1 Sesamum indicum
GTAAGAGTTACAGAATGCTTGTCAATACTTCTTTGAAGTGATTCCAGGCTTTTGGCTGTTTCTGATCATTCCCTAATTAATCTAAGCTAAAATGAAGAAAAGAAAAGAGACTGGAGAGATTGATTCGAAAGTACTTGTTAAAAAGGTTTAATGCAAAGACAAGGAATTAGAAACCTGGAGAGATGTAGTATCCATGTTGTCTTAATAGACGAAAAAGCAGTGAAACATCACGGAGACTGTAGTATTTGTATATGGAGGCGCAGCTCGTCACATAAAGTTTCCGAAGAAGTGTTTGGATCTCCTCCTCGTAATAAGAGCTGAGTCCTACCCTCTGGATGGCATCTACC
>NW_011633381.1:0-347 GCF_000512975.1 Sesamum indicum
GCATAAGAAAGTGCATTTTCACTTATAAAAGCGTGTTGTATGGATAACGTGTCTTCCTCTTTCTTGAGCCTAGATTCCACAGATGCTGGACTGTCGCTGCACTTTCATGGCCATCACCATTATTTCCACGAAACAGGATACAACTACACACGCCAAGATATTACTTCTTTCGTTTTTCTCCTTTCGATTACAATAAGAACGTAAATGACTTGATAGAGTGTTGAGTTTTGGATTGTTAGTCGAAATAGAGCTATGATTTCACAGTAATTAGTTGAGTGCTGCTAAATTTATGGGTCGTACAAATTTAGTTGTTCAATCCAATCTAAGATAGATATTTGGTGGTTCGA
>NW_011633382.1:0-347 GCF_000512975.1 Sesamum indicum
GGTATGATTGATTTATACCATTTAAAAGGGACCTTGACTTGTGGGGTTGAGTCGAATATATATATACACATTTCTACTCATTCATATAAGCAATATATAAAGATATTCATATACACCATACCTCACACAACTCAACCTACAACAAGCCAATTCGTCCTATCTTCCTCTCTCTCCCACTTGTTCTCCTGCTATATTTGATCCAGTATCAAGCGTAGAGTTATAGAGAATCTTGATAGATACAAAATTAAAAGTATCGTAGTTATTGTTATTGTCTTCAATATTAATTTATGTATTATCAAAACTTTTATATAAACATATGAAGAATTGTAGTGTATAATTATTGTTAT
>NW_011633383.1:0-347 GCF_000512975.1 Sesamum indicum
CTAGTTAGACCTAGGGGAAGAAAAGCCTATCAGTCCAGTCACCAATGGCTGTTATGTTTAACTGCTAATCGAATATGCTTTAATAAGATAGACCTTAGTCCTTTGAAACAGATATGACTTGGTGCCCGTTGCCAAAGATGGTATCATAGAAGAAAGAGGGTAGAATTCATTTCATCGTAGAATTACTTGGAAATTTCCTTCCCGTTAACTGAGGTATGCAAAGCAACTCTCCTATGAAAGGATCCTCAATAAGAAGATCAAGGCAAGGTCCATGATAGAGGAAGCAAGCAACCATGAGTTGGATGCCCTGCCGCCTGTGAGGACTGCTTTCAATCAAAAGGAGATGA
>NW_011633384.1:0-347 GCF_000512975.1 Sesamum indicum
GCATTGGAGGTGGATGCGACACAAAAATCCAAGATAGAAAACCCCACTGGTAAAAACCCTCAAAACTACTCTTCACCTCCCACCATCAAACCCCATCCATACCCACATGTTTCCACTCCTCGATTTTTTTATTTTCTTTATTTAGGGTTTGGAAAGCCAGAGCAGTAGAGAGGCAAGGGTAAGAAGAAAGGAAAAGAAATTGACTTTTACAGGGAACTTAAGGGGGGAATTGTTGGTTGGTTAGTTTACTATTACTGCTAATTTTTTTCTGATAAGTACTTTGGTAGGATTGATTACCTTGAGAAGAACAAGATGGTAATGCTAGATGATTTAGTTATTGATCAAAA
>NW_011633385.1:0-347 GCF_000512975.1 Sesamum indicum
CTTTGCTTGAGTCATTCCCACATCAGATATGATGTCATTTGTATATTTGGTTTGGGAGAGCACAATTCCATTCTTTGACCTACATATTTCTAATCCGAGAAAGAATCTGGCTTCCCCCATATCTTTTATAGTAAACATGTTATGCAGATATCTTTTTATATCTGTTATAGTGTCCTTACAAGGTCCTGAGAGTAGGACATCATCAACATAAACTAAGAGACAAAACAACCCACTGTTAGTATGTTTAGTAAATAAACAATGATCAAATTGTGATTAAATGAAGCCATAATTCTGTAATTGAAAGGTAAACTCTTGATTCCATTGTCTAGAGGCTTGCTTTAGCCCAT
>NW_011633386.1:0-347 GCF_000512975.1 Sesamum indicum
ATAAAGCACATTACAGCATGCTATGGGCCGAAAATCACTAACCGTCATAGGGGAATGTACTTTTGGTATGACCGCCAAAAGTGTAGTATTTATCTGCTTTAGAAGTCGGCCTGTACTAAAGAAGTCCAATACTGCCGAAGTCACTTCCTGTCCAACTATAGGCCATGCTGCTTTGAAGAAGCCCGATTAGTATCCGTCCGGGCCTGAGGCCTTGTCCTCAGCAATGTCAAAAACCGCCTGTTTGACATCTGCTGGTGTGAACGGTAATAGTAAAGTTGTAGATTCCTCATTACTCAAAATGTGCCTAGCCCACGATCTGAGAAACCGAAGGTGAATACCTGTTCGTC
>NW_011633387.1:0-347 GCF_000512975.1 Sesamum indicum
TTAACACTTAAATAATTGAAAAAATTAAAAATAAGCGAGAAGTATTTGAACATATTACTCCAGCACCACAAGATGTTCAATCCAGTTGGCTATAAGTGGTTGTTTGTACGAAAGAGAAATGAATGAAATGAAGTTGTAAGGTACAAAGCAAGACTTGTAGACCAAGGCTTTATCCGTGTCATATTACGTCAACCACTACTTTGACGTCACAACATATGCCCACAGACCACTCAATAACCCATGTAGTTAGGTTGCGCATTGGGCGGCTATGAAACTAACTTTTGAGGGTTGGTCTGAAACGTTCCAAGTCAAGGACCTCAAGACTAGGCATCGAGAGTCCTACAGAG
>NW_011633388.1:0-347 GCF_000512975.1 Sesamum indicum
TCACCCTCCCAAAGTGGATTCGTGCAAGGGCGTATGATTGCTGATAATATCCTACTCGCACAAGAATTGGTCCACTGCCTCGGGGCGAACGGGAGCAAGAACAACACCATTTTCAAACTTGACATGGCGAAAGCATATGATCGGCTCAATTGGAATTTTCTCTATAGAATGCTTCATCGAATTGGCTTCCCTATCCAGTGGATTGCTAAAGTCCGAATGTTAATTGAAAATTGCTGGTTCAACATCCTCCTTAATGGCGAAGGTGTAGGTTTCTTCAAATCAACAAGAGGACTTCGACAAGGGGATCCCCTCTCTCCAACCCTCTTTGTGCTTGCAGCAGAATGTCT
>NW_011633389.1:0-347 GCF_000512975.1 Sesamum indicum
TGGGAAACAAGTTTTGTTTTAATAAAACCTTGCAAAACAGCCAAATTTTGAACGTTCTCAGAATTCGACGACACTTAACCCAAACGTTGGTCTAGACCCAAGAATTTGTGTGGTAAAATTTGCTAGGCGTAATAATAACTCCAAGTATGTATAAAAGGAAAACAAACTTGCTTTAATAAAATCGTGCAAAACATTTAAAGTTTGAATGTTCTCAGAATTCAACGAAACTTGGCCCCAACGTTGGTCTAGACCCAAGAATTTGTGTGGTAAAATTTACTAAGTGTAATAATAACTAGGAGTTTGTACAAAAGGGTAACAAGTTTTGTTTTAATAAAATCGTGCAAAAT
>NW_011633390.1:0-347 GCF_000512975.1 Sesamum indicum
GGTTGGCTCCTTGTCAGACCCTATGGAGGATTCTCTGGGTATTCCTTTTAAGTCTTTGGTTTGCCATTGCTTCATTTTATTCTTATCGTCTTAATTTGTTGATTTATTTTATTTGTTCTTGTGCAGAGAATATCATGTTCAGTAAACTAATGCAGGACCATGTGCTGGGGGTCGTTCTGGGGGGAGACCTACTCCCAAGTCCTCTAAGAGAGCCCCAGCTTCTAGTGACTCTAAAGGTAAGCGTCCTGCCTCCTCCTTCTCTTCGGGCTCTGTAGCGGGGAGCTCATCCAAAAAGCCTTAGACAGGGGCACCCTCTTCTCAAACTTCCTCCATGCCTCCTCTTGCCC
>NW_011633391.1:0-347 GCF_000512975.1 Sesamum indicum
TACTTTCTGGTGTCTTGTTAGTTTTTACACTTTTCCTAGCTGTGGCTGCAGTTGATATTACTGTTTAAAGATAATTTGTTCTTGAAAATTATGTTTATGAAACTCTTCCAAATTAGCTGATCAAAAGTTGATGGATGTACTGGTGGTCCATTCTCTAGAACAAGGAATGAAAACAGCTACAATGAGGAGGGAACAAAACCTAACAGTGCAGGTCAATACGGATTTACTACCTGGAGCCTTCTGGAGCCTCATCGCAGAGCACTGCGTCGGACTGCGGGCAGAAAGAATGTGTTGAGTATTGTGGAAGCTGATGAGAAATGTAGTCAACTCAACTGATCAGTCAGTGT
>NW_011633392.1:0-347 GCF_000512975.1 Sesamum indicum
ATGGAGTTGTGTTGTGCATTGGTTTTACTTGATTACTGATCTTAATAATGCTAAAACATGAAGGCAAAATTTTTGTTGATTTTGTAAGAGATTGCAACTTGAATTGGCAGTTTTACATAGTTATTTTTGAAGATATGTAAAGGTACGGTCTATAATAGTTCTCCTTGGAGTTTCTTTGTCCAACGTACTAGTACCGATCTCTTTACAACTATCTTCGTCTTTTATCTTTACGTAAATTTGGCCTTGCTCCACATATTATTGTGTGGAGTGGGGTAGGGTAGACCATATGTTTGCTGAAGAAGGTAAGATCCATGTTAAATTGATGTAATTGAGAAAATCCACTATCC
>NW_011633393.1:0-347 GCF_000512975.1 Sesamum indicum
AAAATTACTTTATTATTTTGTATAAAACTAGACTATTTGACAAAGAATCATATTTTTTGTGTCAAATTTCCTCCAAAAATGGTTACATCATGTGTCCATTGATTTTGTAGTTATCAACTGATTTTGTTAATTCATAATTAATATGTGGTTACTTACTAATTTATTTTTTTATTAATAATTATCATTGGATGTATAGTACTATTTTAATTTATATGAATTGTGAGATTAGGTTTCTCAATCTCATTACTCGAGACTTTACTCTTTATGTGGATCATTATTATTATTTTATATTTTAATTTTGATAATATTTTATGCTATTTGTATTACTTTCGATACAAATAATTATA
>NW_011633394.1:0-347 GCF_000512975.1 Sesamum indicum
TTCCAACTAATGCATGAGCCATAAAAAGTAAAGACATAAGATGATGTGGATTTACGGCTATCTCTATCATTTGCATAATTCGAATCCACATAGCCTACCAATCGAGTATCATTTGAATGCTTAGAAAACATGATCCCAATGTTCTCGGATCCTCGTAAGTATCTTAGTAACCATTTCAAGGCTTCCCAATGTGGGGGACCGGGATTTGACATAAAACGACTAAGACAGCTGATAGAGTAGGCTACATCAGGCCTAGTACACACCATTAGAAACATAATGGAACCAATCAAATTAGAGTAAGGAACATTTTCCATTTTTCGTATTTCTGAAACTGTTTTGGGGCATTG
>NW_011633395.1:0-347 GCF_000512975.1 Sesamum indicum
GAAAAAAGCTGGAGGAAATATCTTCTCAAGGTTGCATAGTATGATCCCAAAACTATAGCTCGGCGACATGATGCATGGTCGAGCATATGCTTTGGAATAAAAGACTAACCTCCGTTAAGGCACTGTTCGAATTGGTAACCAGAAAGCCAAATTGGATTGTCGGTTTTAGAAACCATTTAGCAATCTTTATAAATGTGATATTACCTTGATGAATCTATTAAGCATTCATCTGTGGCACCATGTGTTTGTTGTGCTTACTATTTATGTTGAATGGTGTTTAACGTCACCACAAATGCCTATAGACCAATTGAATAACCCATGTAGCTGGGCTGCGTACTGGATGACAG
>NW_011633396.1:0-347 GCF_000512975.1 Sesamum indicum
AGACAGCAAGCAGCAAGCAAGAGCTTCTCAGCCCCCTAACCTTATAAAAGCGCTAGCGCTTGACTAATAGAATATATATAATAGAAAGTAAAGGGACTCTATTATCGAATCTAAAGATCTAAAAATGGAAGAACGAGCTCTTTTGCTCGCCCCTATCTCTAAAGGGGCGTAAGCACTTCACTCGCTAGGGGATGGGATTCATTCACTTGCATTCTTGCTAGCACTACAAAAAGCTCCGGTCTTAACGCCCCTACTACTGCTGTGCAGCCTTTCCTCGGGTTCGTAGAGTCGGGTTTCCCGTTTACCCACAACGGAGGAGCCGCCCCCACCAGGCAGGCGGCCACGGG
>NW_011633397.1:0-347 GCF_000512975.1 Sesamum indicum
AATTTTAAGTAATGTTTATATTTTTAAAGTTAAATATTATATAATCTTTTTTGATCAATTTTTCAGATGTCGTAATGGTGGGACTGTAATGGTGAGTTGATGTTCAAGCTCGTCAAGTCGCAGGAGGGAAAGTTCCTACGGAAGTGGTTTGCTGATGCACGGGGTAGGTTGGCCCGACCACTATGGCTGGACAAGGAGATCTGGCGCCAGCTCCTCGAATTCTGGTCGAGCCTAGAATTTCAGGCACAGTCGGCCAAGAATAAACTCAATTGGGCCGCCAACACCGAAGCAGCTGCAACCGTCTACCGTGGGGAGTCGTCATCTGTTAGGGCACACATGCGGAAGAT
>NW_011633398.1:0-347 GCF_000512975.1 Sesamum indicum
AAGTGCTTTTAACAATCAAACTGCTGAATTTTTTTTTCATTTTCTGCATCTTTTTTCCCCTAATCTTTCCTCTTTCTTTTCTTTTTTTCCCCTTTTTTCCTTTTTGTCCTTTCTATTTCATCATTTTTCTCATCTTTTTTTTCTTTCTTCTCCTTTTTGTTCCATTTCCTCATCTCTTTTTTTTTCCCTTTTCCTTGGGACTAGCAACGCATCCTTGGGTGCAACTTGAATCATTACACTCACTTGTTTCCATGTCAATTTATAAGCAACCAAGCAAACACCATGCCCTTGAATGGGTTCAAAAATGACTTTAGGAAATGACCAAAAAAGGGATAATTCAGCTTATA
>NW_011633399.1:0-346 GCF_000512975.1 Sesamum indicum
CCCTGGCACCGTAAAAGGCTGGAAAAAGGCCCTTTTGATCTGTTCTTTAGGGTATTGTACAAGCCTCAATTACATCGAGCCTCTACTAATACTAAAAAGGTCTACGATCGGTCTCTAAATGTGTATGTACGGGTATTACGTGCGGGCTTCCAGTCGAGATCAAGAGTTCGCTTGGTTCATAAAGAGATTAGGGTCGGAAAAAATCCACTTTCTTCCTGGGTAAAGTCCCCCGCTAGCTAGAATTCCATACTACACGCAGGGAGCTAGATCGTATACCGTAGAGAGCACACTAGAGAGAGATCATGGACTTCGATCAAGGTAAAGAGCGCTTAAGCTCATGTACCGC
>NW_011633400.1:0-346 GCF_000512975.1 Sesamum indicum
CCTACATAAAGGCTTGTCTCTTCACCATTTGGAGCACACCACAAACAACAAACTCACACTTTGAGTTTTCTCTCCCTCTCTCTCTTTCAGCTTCTATATTTTGTTAAAGATTAGAGCTATAAAGTTTTGATTACGAGCTTTTGAGTGTTTGATTGAGGTGTTCTTCGGTATAGTGCTGAAATCGTAAGAACTGTAACCGTCTTATCCTGGGAGAAATTACGTTGAACCCAGTGCAATTCTGATACGGGGCATATATTTTCTTCAAGGCAAGCAGTAATTCTGCGATTCGGTTCAATTAACGACTTCAATTGTACTGAGAATAGTTACGATACAATTCTCATTGTAA
>NW_011633401.1:0-346 GCF_000512975.1 Sesamum indicum
TTGTTTCCATTACTCCACCACCACACTAGCGTCTCCTTAACGCTGGCCCCTCAAACTTCCTTCGAGTGCCCTGTTCTCCTCCTTGGCGATGGCCTCCTCTGCGCCTCGCTTTTGCCTCTCCTCTGAGCGCTCGCCCTCACCTCCTCTCATTTGTGCACCCACCCTCTTCCCTCCTGTCTCGCAGCGGCCGACGTCGATTTCACTGTTTTTATATGTATATATGTATACACACATTATATATAATATACATTTATATGTAAATAACTATCTATAATTTAAAGATATATAAATTTAATCTAAATATATTTTATAAATTTAAATAATATTGGCAAAATCTGAACCATTT
>NW_011633402.1:0-346 GCF_000512975.1 Sesamum indicum
TTTTTTTTTTTTTGTAGTATTGTAACAATTCACAAAATAATAAGGGAACATTGTCACTTCTGTGCTCATACCCCAATAATGACACTTTGAGCTTGCTGTCCTCGTCGTTGAATTCGGAACAATTGTAGTGCATGTACAATTTTAGTTTATGAGAAAGTTTGAACCATTCATAGTTATAAAAAAAGTATTATCAACTTACACGACTTTTGAACCAATTTTTGAAATCAGTTAATACAAGTTGGTCAACAATTGGCTTTTCTGAATGGTGGTGCTCATATAGTTCATTCAAGAATAATCTATTTGCAATTTTCGTTAAATATACACATATATACTTACTCGTAGTATG
>NW_011633403.1:0-346 GCF_000512975.1 Sesamum indicum
ACCACACAAATTTTTGGGTCTTGACCAACGTTTTTTTTTTTTGGGTAAATGTAATTTTCATTAATAAAAAAAGAATAGTACAACAATCATGTGGATCTTGACCAACGTTTGGGTCAAGTTTCCTCGTAATGTAAGAACGTTCAAAATTTAGCAGTTTTCCACAGTTTTATTAAAACAAGTTCGTTTTCCTTTTATACAAATTTGTAGTTATTATTAAGGTTAGCAAATTACCACATTAATTCTTGGGTCTAGACCAACGTTTTGGTCAAGTTTCAACGAATTCTGAGAACGTTCGACATTTAGATGTTTTGCGCGGTTTTAATAGAGCAAGTTTGTTTACCTTTTA
>NW_011633404.1:0-346 GCF_000512975.1 Sesamum indicum
CAAAGCATCTTTCTCAGAACTGGGATTTCTTCATCCATCGGAAAATCCGCTAACCAAGCTTAGACTAGTGAGCTACTCCAACATGAATCGATAGAGGAAGAGGTCAATTACATCGAGCCTTGTGCGCTACTGAAAGAAAAAGCTGCTCAAAGGAAAGGATTAGGGATGTTGACGACAATTCAACGATAGAGTGTTGCGTCTTCTGAGTCTTCATCCTCCGCAGACCACACCACATTTCCGATCGGTCCATAGAAGGAAAGAGTCTTCCCCTTGGCCTTATCCAACCAAAGCAAGGGAGCACTGTAACCGGCTTTTTTAAGCTTTTTACTTAATGAGAATGCCGCAG
>NW_011633405.1:0-346 GCF_000512975.1 Sesamum indicum
AAATCAGTGTTTGTCCCCATGAAAATAACACCAAATTACATCTCGCATTCTCAAAATAACACAAAAATACAACAACAAATAAGCATAAAAAAAAACACAGAATGAAAAACTTACCGTATTTTGGTGGGGGGTCGTCATTTAGTGCTGGGTCACGCATAACAACCATGGTTTCTTCTTCACTTTTGGCAAGATTGGAGAAAGACAGCGAACACGTTTGATTTGGGGCAGAAGGTAGGGCTTTGGAAAATGACTGATCGTGTTTTGGTGGTCCAAGTCTTTCCCAACTCAACTTACTTATCTCCACTTAAATTGCCCAGTCAGCGGGGTGGCCACGTGTGCAAGCCAC
>NW_011633406.1:0-346 GCF_000512975.1 Sesamum indicum
GATAATAGTGATACTATTAGAACTTTATTACAAAATCTAAGGTGTAAAACACTTTCAGACTTTAGATGGTATAAAGATACTTTTTTAAGTAGAGTAATGGAATTACCAGAATGTAATAATATACACTGAAAATCAAAATTTATTGATGGTCTGCCTAGTCTATTTGCAGAAAGGATTAGGAAAAAACTAAGAAAAAACCAGATTAATATCCCATATGAAAGTTATACTTATGGAGCTCTAATAGATACTTGTATACAAGAAGGATTAACTTTGTTTAATGAGATAAAGCTTAGTCAACAAATTAAAAAACAAAACCTTGATGAAAGGAAACAATTAGGACAATTTT
>NW_011633407.1:0-346 GCF_000512975.1 Sesamum indicum
AAATAATAGCCATAAATTTTCACAGTAAGCATGGTGATTTTGATGCCAAATTGACTCGTTCAAAAGTGTACAATAAGAGAAAATTTGATAAAGCTCTTTTGTCTTTCAGGCAACAGGGACTCATTGACATAGTTTCTACAAGGAATCTGAAGAAGAAATTAAGAACCTCAAGGAAACATTGCAGAAGATAAAGTCATTAGACATAAGCAAGAAAATCATGCTTTTCCTTGAAAATGTCAAGAGGCTTAGCCAAAGAAATTTTAGTGAAAATCCTATAGCTTGGTGGGATAGGAACAAGATTGAATCAATTCTGAAGGTCAAAGAAGAATGCAAATATGAGTATATT
>NW_011633408.1:0-346 GCF_000512975.1 Sesamum indicum
ATGTCGCCCCTTGTTCCGGCTTTTACATTTCCTTGTCTATGCGTCTTTTTTCTTTTTTTTTTTTTTGTGTGTATGTATGTGTCGGTGTGTGTGTGTGGGGTGTGTGGGTTTGTATGTGTGTGGGGGGGGGTGTCTGGGTGGGGTGTGTGCATGTGTGTGTGTGGGTGTGTGTGTGTGTGTGCGTGTGGGGTGTGTGTGTGTGTGTGTGGTGTGTGTGTGTGTGTGTGTCCGTGTGGGGGTGTCATTGTAGAACATGTTTTACTTCCATTTTGAATATAAAAGAAGTGATGTGTTGCTTTTATCTTCTGCGCCAACGAATGCCTTCTACGTCTTGTTATGTTTGCCA
>NW_011633409.1:0-346 GCF_000512975.1 Sesamum indicum
AGTTTCAGTCGCTGACAACTTATTCTCCCAAATTAACATTTTCTTCTTCTCAAATAAGCTCTCTATGAAATTATTGCTTTTTCCTGTCATGGAATTTAACAAAAACGATTCATTCACTTTGTTTAAGAAGATATTAAATTAATACTTAACTTTGTCCATCTCGGTAAGACAGGCCCATAAACTCCAAGCTCTTCTGGTAGAGATGCTATCTTCACTGATGGCTGATACCAGAGGAGCTTCTCCTGAGACAGCTTTGATTTTATTGAAATCCACCATGTCTGCCCTCTTCAACTTCATGAAATGAAATGTTGGATAAGACCCATTTCGTGCAGTTTCTAGAGCTACT
>NW_011633410.1:0-346 GCF_000512975.1 Sesamum indicum
CCGCCGTTCTTCCCTTTCCATTTTTCCTTTTACACTGGAGCAACAGGGATGCTTGGACCGCTAAAAGTGGCTAAGACGACTTTTTCTTTTCCCTTCTTCCTCCTCTAGCTAGCGGCCTTCTTGCCTTATGCCTTGGAGATCAAAGTTTCTCCTATCAATACTGATGGTACAAACATGTGGATCGTTGCCTCGTAATGGACTAACATATTAATTAACTCATGACTAGACTTCTGAAGTCCATTCATGTTGTAGTTAATGATAAATAGGTCACAAGAGCGAGGAAGTAAATGGAGGATCACATTGATGTACACGACATAGTCAAGCCCAGCTTTGAGGTCTTCGAGCT
>NW_011633411.1:0-346 GCF_000512975.1 Sesamum indicum
GGGAAAGAAGAGGTAGGAAAAATTGAGCGTCACGAGCTGACTCGACTCGTCTGCCAATTAGGATTGGAGAAGCAAAGGAGGTGGGTGGATATTATATTTCCGGTTCAACTAGTCAAACCACTGTTGGACCAGTGACACAATAATTTAACCGGTCTGATTCCGATAATAATTTAAATTCTTATTTTTTATGTATAAAATCGCTTCTTTTTATAATGAAAGTACTAAATTATTTAATTAATATATTAAACAATAAATTTAAGTTAAATAATTATAACAGATTAATTTTTTATTTAGACTAATTTAAATTTAAATTATTAATATCAAATAATTTAATTGTTTTAATTTT
>NW_011633412.1:0-346 GCF_000512975.1 Sesamum indicum
ATTCTCGGGGATGCGGACGGCGAGCAAGGCCACGGGCACGGACGACGTGCGCCGCACGTCGAGGGACATTGACGGCCCGACTGGTGCGCACATGTTGGGTTTTCGTTATTTCACGCAAGGCACCATCTCTTTCGCGCGGAAGCGCGCACACGCTCGCCCTGTGGGGGTCTGGCGACGGGCCAATTTTCATCTGAGACTTGGCCATTTTTTCAGGACTCGGGCGAAACAAGGCACACGAGCCGGGGGTAGCCAGCATGCTGTCTCGGGCAAAAGAATGAGGATTGGAGGGGGCATGGAGGAGGGAGGGGGAGGGACGAATCGAAACGACAAAGGGCTGAATCTCAGC
>NW_011633413.1:0-346 GCF_000512975.1 Sesamum indicum
CAACACTTGATAGGAAGAATTATATGGGTTCCAATATTTAAGTATGAGTCATAAGGCAGTTGAAATTACATCAATATATACATATATGTTTAAAGATAAAATCTGTACTACGTCATAAACTTTATTCAAGTTAAAGTGCGGCATACAATAGAGAGAGTGCTTATAGTATGTTTATCAATTTTGATCAATAACTAAATCATCTAGAATTACCATCTTGTGTTTCTCAAGGTAATCAATCCTACCAAATTAATTATCAGAAAAAAATTAGCAGTAAGAGTAAACCAAGCAACCAACAATTCCCCCCTCAAGTTCCCTGTAACAGTCAATTTCTTTTCCTTTTTTCTAG
>NW_011633414.1:0-346 GCF_000512975.1 Sesamum indicum
GATACACTTTTGCCAAACCAAACTATTGTTGTTGGGCAGACTTTGATTTCTGAGAACCAAGTTTTTGAGATGGGGTTTTTCTCCCCTGGAAAATCAAGAAACAGGTACTTGGGGATATGGTACAAAAGCACACCGGATATTGTTGTTTGGGTTGCAAACCGAAACGAACCCATCCCTGATTCAGAAGAAGTGCTCTTAGCCATAGCTGCAAACCGAACTTTAGTTATAAGCAGAGCTGGAAGGGTTATCTGGTGGATGAATGCATCAGGGGTGGCAGCAAACCCAGTTTTGCAGCTCCTGGATACTGGAAACCTGGTTCTTGTAGACAGGAAAAATGAAAGTTCAC
>NW_011633415.1:0-346 GCF_000512975.1 Sesamum indicum
TTTTGTTAATCATTTTAGGAACAGATAGTTTATACATTTATGCACGATTTTATTTAAATTCATCTTAGGAACGATCAAATATTTAAAAATCGTTCCTAAGTTTGATTTTTCCTCCACTTTTCATTTGGAGTGAAATTAATTTTTTTGAAATTAATTTTGGAACAGTTAGAATAAATTAATTGTTCCTAAATTTTGTCCCTCATTTTTTATTTATGACATTGTAATGTATTTAGGAACGGTTTTTTTAAGTGCGTTCAAAGTTGGAATGGTGTTCAGAATAGTTTGTTTATTTTTGGACCGTTCCTAAATAGAAAGATATTATTTTTTGCTTTGAAAAATAATTTTA
>NW_011633416.1:0-346 GCF_000512975.1 Sesamum indicum
TTCACAATCTCCTCCTCGGATTCCTTATAGAAGCTATCGCTGTCTATGAATCCCTGTTGCCTGAAAGTCAAAAGGACCTTACAAAATTTCCTCTTATCCTGCTTTTTGGGATGAGTTAATCTGGCATCAAAATCACCACGTTTGTTGCAAAAATTTATTAGCATTATCATGTTAAATGCCTTTTCTCTTCGCAACACCTGTATCTCACTCCCATAGTTAGTGGTAAAGATTAACAGATTCCTCTAGTTATCTTGCATATATCTTCCAAATGTTTCAATGAAATTGTTACCTAGCAAGATATCAGCACATGTATCATGAAAGTAAATAGAATGTGTTTTTACCCTAA
>NW_011633417.1:0-346 GCF_000512975.1 Sesamum indicum
AAATAAAAAGTCCCAGATTCTTATTTGCAAAAGTTTCAATGGTATATGAGCGAACAAGAAGCCAACGGCAGACTTCGATCAGTTTCACTTGTATATATATTGGAAAATTCAATACTTGCTGGTTGATCGGGAAGAACTTGTGTCGAAAGCACATTCATGAACATTCTGGTATCGTCCTTGTCCTCGAGTGTTTGATGTATTTCTATTGTATGCTGTATTTTCTGAGACAATGGTCTATTTGTGGCCTACATTTCCGGTTTTTATTCAACAAGAGTAAAAAAAAAAAGAAAAAGAAAAAAGTCATTGTGGATAATCCAAATATATGTTTAAAATAATTCAAATATTT
>NW_011633418.1:0-346 GCF_000512975.1 Sesamum indicum
CCATATTCGATTCCCAAAACTCACATAATCAGTAAACCACTTCCAACGAGGAAGTGTAGCAAGTTGAATACGTACCGCATTTGTCGCTTGGACCCATGCTTCCAAGAGGCCGGGAAAGTATAAGTGATAATCCTCAACCAGGGTAGAGACTGCAAGTTGGATTACTAAATTCTGTACATTCCATATAGCTAAATTCAACATGGATTACTAGATGCGGCCTCTCTATCTAGAATATTTGGAGTTATGTTATAAAGTAACAAATTAGTAATTTTGAAAATCAAAGTACAAAAAAAATGGCCAACTTTATTGAATTAAAACTTACGAAATTCAGGTGCTAGAAAAAATC
>NW_011633420.1:0-345 GCF_000512975.1 Sesamum indicum
CTTCATTCCATAAGTTCGCATGACGGCAAAGCTTGCTTCGAGGTCATGCAAGTGTTTCTCCGAGTACCGGCTTTTAACTAACATATCGTCAACGTAGACCTCCATTGTTTTTCCAATTTGTTCTCTGAACATTCTGTTAACGAGCCTTTGATACGTAGCACCTGCGTTTTTCAGACCGAATGGCATTACGTTATAGCAAAATATACCTTGTTCAGTTACGAATGATGTCTTTGTGCGGTCCTCCTTAGCCATGCGGATCTGATGGTAACCCTGGTAGGCATCCATCATTGAAAACAACTCGTACCCCGCGGTCGCATCTACCAACTGATCGATCCTGGGCAATGG
>NW_011633421.1:0-345 GCF_000512975.1 Sesamum indicum
TTTTGGTTGGACAAATTTATCAATCTATATCTATATCTACATATATATAAAATTACGAATCACCTAAAAAGCTTTTTCTTTTTGTGGTTGGACTAAATTAACCTTGCAAATATTATTTTTCAAGGATAAAAATGTAAAATAATATATTTATTATTTTTTATTAACTACTTTTGCAATTACACATATACTCTTATTAATTACTTTTTACATTATTCAGATTTATTCCTACTAATTACTTTTCACATTATACTTAATTAATCATATAATTTTTTTGTATATTATATTCATAATATATTGCATTTATAATGGTTTCCCTCAATCATACAACACCTACAAAGAATTACA
>NW_011633422.1:0-345 GCF_000512975.1 Sesamum indicum
AGATTGGACCGCTTCGCCCCTTTACCATAGACCTCCCTTTATATGAGCACGCAACAGGATCTCTCTTCGAAGGCCTCTATGCCTGTTCTCGAATCCGCAACACACTTTCTATATCCGTACCTCATACCCCAGGAATTCCAGCTTCCCCCTTAGGTCAAAAAGGAGTTACGACTTCAAATATCCCTGTTTAGATAAGAGTAATTGAAAGGAAAAAGTCCTATATCCGGGTATGGATCTTATGCCTATAAGGCAGTCTTTGCTAGGGCTTTCGATTTCATCAGGACGGCTTCTCCTCCACTGAGCTCATCGCCCCTTTCAGGAAAGACATCAGCAATTACAGGCGGG
>NW_011633423.1:0-345 GCF_000512975.1 Sesamum indicum
TATCAATATTTTTAGACAATTCCTAATGGATTAAGTGTGAAAATTTGAATGGTGTGCAATTTTAGAACTTTATGAAGAAAGTGTAATTTCTCATTTTTAAGTTAATGTTGCTTATTATATAATATTAGACATATATTTTGCCTGTTTTCAAATCAGAATGGGGCTTTTGCTGAATTTTTTAATCATATGGGGGTTTTATGCAATTCGACCCAAATAATTATACTGTCTTTCCATGAGATCTAGTATAATTATACGTAGATATCCTGTGGTTTGGAAATTTACATTTAATACTGAGGTTTGCTTCTGTCTAATAAATTTACCCAACCGTCACTTAAAATTCATAAA
>NW_011633424.1:0-345 GCF_000512975.1 Sesamum indicum
CCCCTCCTTTCACAACAAGGTAGCCGTAGGGAAACCTGCAGCTGGATTTCATCCTTTGCGAACTACGAATGACTTGATCCTGTCCAAACTAGGAAGGTACGTAGGCAAGCTCGACAAGAGCCCCAGTCTATATGCTTATCTTACATAGGAAACGAGAAAGCAGAAAAGAAGCAAGGTACGAAGTGACTCTGCGCTTGCTATGAGGAATGAAGGAAGAAATCTTGTACTATTATTTGTCAGTTCCTTTCTTTTCTCTTCTTTCTTGTTGTCCTTTTGCCAAATCTTATGTCCCTTTTCACAACTCTAATGTATTTTTATTTCCTATTTCCCATACAGATTCAACAA
>NW_011633425.1:0-345 GCF_000512975.1 Sesamum indicum
ACTGCGATGGTCACAAGCTCTCATTTGAAGGATCGGAACACACAACAGTAGCCCAGGCTTAGGGCGCATGATCTCATTGCAGGGCTTGACCACTCATGCTCATCTCGAAAAGAAGACTAGACTCCGCTGTGAGGGAGATTTTTATTGCTGCTAGCCAGGGGGTGGATTTACTTCGAAAGCTTTAGTAATTCTTTCTAAGAGAAGGAAGGACATGGAAGTGAAAGCCTTGATTGGATAGAGGTGCGTAGCGAGAAGACTATCAGATAAGTTCCTGACTATAGCCCGAGTAGCGCAATGGCTTTTTCTTAACAAAGCTATTTTATTTAATAATATTTCTCCTTCTCG
>NW_011633426.1:0-345 GCF_000512975.1 Sesamum indicum
CTGTTATTACGCTTAGCAAATTTACCACACAAATGCATGGGTAGAGCTACGTTTGGGTCATGTTTCGTGTAATTTTGAAAATGTTCAGAATTTTACTATTACGCACGATTTTTTAAAGCATGTTTTATTCCCCTCACACTAACTTGTAGTTATTATTACGCTTAGGAAATCTACCAGACAAATATATGGGTCTAAACTTATGTTTGGGTCAAGTTTCATGGAATTCTAAAAACATTCAATATTTAGCCATTTTGCATGATTTTTTAAAGCAAGATTCTT
Source organism: Sesamum indicum (assembly GCF_000512975.1). NCBI lineage: Eukaryota > Viridiplantae > Streptophyta > Magnoliopsida > Lamiales > Pedaliaceae > Sesamum > Sesamum indicum. The sequence continues at coordinate 280 of NW_011633426.1, forward strand.
TCCCTTTCATACTAACTTATAGTTATTATTAGGCTTAGCAAAATTACGACACAAATGCATGGGTCT
>NW_011633427.1:0-345 GCF_000512975.1 Sesamum indicum
TGATTAGAGGAGACCTGATGGTAGAGTTAAAACATGCCGCATTCATGACATGCTTCGCGACTTTTGCAGAAATGAAGCTGGAAGCGAAAGGGAAAATTTTCTCCAAGAAATTAAAAGGTCTAGTAATGGATTTGAACCTTCAATCAGTCAAGTACAAAAGTTTCGTCGTCTTTGTATTCATTCCAACATCCTACACTTTTTCTCTTCGAAACCTTTTGGTCCTCGTGCCCGGTCCTTTGTTTGTTTCTGCAAGGAAGAAGTTGGCTTGCCATCAGAATACACTTCAGCCATCCCCACAGCTTTCAAATTGCTTAGAGTTCTAGAAGTCCAGCCCATCAAATTTAC
>NW_011633428.1:0-345 GCF_000512975.1 Sesamum indicum
GTGGAAGACCAAGAACATTGACTCATCGTCACAGTCCCACCAGTAGGTCATCTACTATAATAAAATTAAATCAAACATTAGTAAAATTCATTTGATAATTAAATTATTAGATAAAAACAAATCAATGTAAAATTGATTGCCTTCATGCTTTGAAACTATAAATGTTGGTACTCTAGCGGAACCTACCTCAGACATGACAATAGGTGGGGAAAATGTCCCCGTCATGACTGCATTGATGCGCTCGTGAAAGTGGCGGTTAGATTAAAATTACATGCTATATTAGACATTTTCATTATAATATAATACTAAAAACAATTGATAAACAAATTTACCTCGCGTCATCGA
>NW_011633429.1:0-345 GCF_000512975.1 Sesamum indicum
GTATTTATTCTAATAACCATCATGGAAATGATGGAACTCCGTGAAATCCTCATTTTTATATTTAAAGTTTGAACTATTTATGATTTTTTAATTTTTAATTTGTGTAACAATATAATCTACTCGTCCCTTGGTACGGAGTACTAATTAGTGATATATAGAAAATAGAAAAATTGGTAACTTATCGAATTGGATTTTTTTTTTTAAATTATTGTATTTTCTATTCTATTGAATATATACGTATAAAATATTTTTCTAAATAAAATAAAAATCCTACTCCATTAACTTACTCATTTGAGGTTTAAGTATGCTATAAAGCAATATTATAAAATTATGTTCAAATTTAAG
>NW_011633430.1:0-345 GCF_000512975.1 Sesamum indicum
CCCGTCTCACCATGCTGTAAATCAAGAAAGTGAAAGTTCATGTGCGTTATATAAATTATGGCGTATCACTTGGCCTGTCGAGGGAGAAACCACTAGTTGAGCACTGTTGTACTGTACGATCTTGTTTTATTAATAAAACTTACATTTACCTGGAAAGTTCACTGTTAAAATCATCGACACCGTCCTCTTCCCAGCAGAATGACATGTTCCCCCTCACATTCGTTTCTCCTTTCCTCTGTTCCCTTTTCACCCAGAAAAACAGAGGGAAGAAAATCAAGAAAATGGCGTTTCGTTCACCAATCTGCATGCGTAGTCTCGGTGAAGGGGCTACGGTGGAGTGTGCCC
>NW_011633431.1:0-345 GCF_000512975.1 Sesamum indicum
AGATAAGAGTATATAACAAAGATATGAGTTAAAATTCAACCAAGCCAAACCCAAGTATGTTGGGAAGAAATGAATATAATTTAAAGTAGAACATTCTACATACCTTCTAGTTTCTTTTCTATCTCAGTAGTATTTCTTGTATGACTTCCACTTTCATCCCCAACCTGAATGTTGTGGAAGTTTTAATATGCGTCATGAAGAAATGACATAATAGTTCATTCATTTTCTATAATCTTCTATAGTTGAAAAGTAAGAAAATAAAACATATCCACAAAAATTTTGGTCAAAGATAAAATGGATTTATGGATTTTGAGTTTACCTGTTCCAGCACTAGATCACTTCTCC
>NW_011633432.1:0-345 GCF_000512975.1 Sesamum indicum
AGGGAGGGCGATATCCCACAACCTACGGTTGCTCATGAGACACCTACCTCGTGGGTTGATTATGATAGCGGGGGTAAGGTTAAGGAAATAGTCAATCATAACACTTTTGGTGCTCTTAATCTCCTTGATGATTAAACAAATGACAATCCTCGAGGTCCTAATACAAGCAGCTCCACTAGTGATGATCCATGTTGAACGTTGCATTCTGGAATGTACGTGGAAACAAGAGAGATCATCAGCTAGGTCTGAAAGATCTTGTGGCTGATTTTAGGTTACAATTCCTTGGCCTCTTAAAAACCCGTGTTCATATAAATAATATCACTCATATTCAGTTATAGGTTTTAC
>NW_011633433.1:0-345 GCF_000512975.1 Sesamum indicum
AATTAAAAGATTATTTATATACTCTATTTTTATTTATAATTATATTTTACTAAAATTAATAAATAATAATTCAAAATAATTTATTCATTATATAAATCATATCAGAATTAGTAAAATAAATAATTTAGTTATTAATGATATTTTAAATTATTAATTTTTTTTTAAAAAAAATTATCCCTTTTGTAATCCTACCATTGTGCCCACCCTCTACTCTTGCCTGTGCCCTCGCCCCCGTCGCCCCTTTGCAGCCTACGGTCTCACCCAACGGTCCGCCATCAAAATATGTACATAAATGTATAAATATATATAATTAAATATTTCCAATTATTACATATTTATAAATTT
>NW_011633434.1:0-345 GCF_000512975.1 Sesamum indicum
CACCCTCTCTCTCTCTCTCTCTCTCTCTCTCTCTCGCTCTCTCTCTCTCTCTCTCTCTCTTCAAGCTGTCGCTCTCTCTCTCTCTATCTCGCTCATCAAGCTCTCTCTCTTTCTCTCTCTCTCTCTCTCGCTCTCTCTCTCATCAAACTCTCTCTCTCTTCAAGCTGTCACTCTCTCTCTCTCTATCTCACTCTCTCTGTCTGTCTCGCTCTCTCTCTCTCTCTCTTTCTCTCTCATCAAGCTCTCTCTCTCTCTCTCTCTTTCTCTCTTTCATCAAGCTCTCTTTCTCTCTCTGTCTCTCATCAAGCTCCACTTTGTCTCTCTCTCTCTCTCTCTCTCTCTCTC
>NW_011633435.1:0-345 GCF_000512975.1 Sesamum indicum
ATGGCCGGTTCTCTTTTTCCCCTTGGCTAAAATCATTAAGGGTGTATTTGGACAGAGAGATTTGGATTTGATGTAAGGATTTGGAGAATGGATTTCATGACAATATTATTAGGATGCAAATGCAATCTAATAGATAAGATCTATGGATACCAAGTTTAAACAAGCAGGTTACAAGCAAAACACAGGAGAAGTACACTAAGATGTTTGCATTCATATTCCTTTCACTAATTATGTTTTTATACAATGCATTGTCTCACATTCTAATCATGAAATTTGGCATTGGAAGTCTCTAGTCTTGAATGATTACTCTTGCGGTAATTTCATGGCCCCAACATCCTTACTATA
>NW_011633436.1:0-345 GCF_000512975.1 Sesamum indicum
CATCTGTTGTTGCATTGCTAGCATATTGTGTTCCATGTTTAACATCGAAGCCTGGAGATTTTCATGTTGTGTCATCATGCTGTGCTCCATTTGATCCATTCTATTGTGCAGTTCTTCCTCACTAGCCTGCCTTCTGGCTTTTTCATCTAAGACCACAACCTCAGTTTTCTTTTGAGCTTCTTGTAGTTCTTTTAATCTCGTTCCATCAGCCATGTTTGGTTTCCAATTTCTGTTTGTTTTTAGGTTCCGAGGATCGCTGGCTCTGAGGCCAAATTGTTATGAACAGACTTAATAAGATAAAATGACAAGCTTGAACTCAGAAATGGAGGTGGGAATGCAGCAGAA
>NW_011633437.1:0-345 GCF_000512975.1 Sesamum indicum
CACATTTGGAGGGAACGAAATTTGAGACGCTTTGAGCATACGGAGCGACCACCGAGCATCATAGCCACCATCATTGTGGAACTAGACAAGGATTATCAGTGTTAATTTATCTCGTTCTGTTAGTTTATGTGCGTTATATAGATTATGGCGTATCCCTTGGCCTGTCGAGGGAGAAACCACCAGTTGAGCAATGTTGTACTATCCGATCTTGTTTTATTAATAAAATTTATATTTACAAAAAAAAAATAGATAAACTCCCTCATACATCTAAAAGATTACATATTTGGTCTAAACCTTTTACAAGAACACGTGTTTTGATATTTTTTCCCAATTAGGTGGAATAAT
>NW_011633438.1:0-345 GCF_000512975.1 Sesamum indicum
TTTTTGCCACTGTTTTCCTGCTGCAGCTGGGCATTTCTCCACCATTTTCTCAGGCCAAACTCAGCTGCACACGGGCTTAAATTCTGTTGCAATTTGCAGCCATTTGCACGGGCTGAAGCTTGCCAACGTGTTGCTGCTGTTGCTGTTCGTTTTGCCATCATTTTGCTGCTATTGCGGTGCATTTTTCCACCATTTTTGCCGACCAAACCAAGCTGCCCGGACGTAGGTGGGACTTTTCCATTTCTGGCAGCAACTAAAACTGCCTGCTGCACTGCAAAGCCTGCACTTTCCCTGCCTGCCTGCTGTTTTCTGCAATTTCTGCAGCACTTTCCTGTTTTGGTGCTG
>NW_011633439.1:0-345 GCF_000512975.1 Sesamum indicum
AACATTCACCTAGTCTGTAGTGCCATGTCCTGTTGCTAGACGACCAACCATAGTGACGGGCATTTTCAATTAATGGTTAATTGGAAATAATTAATTAAATTAAATTAAATTAATTATTTGTGTTGACACAATTCCCAAGTTTAGGTGTGGGTGAACCTAAAGAGTCATACACAAATTACTATGGAATTGGTGGAATTAATTTAATTAGATTAATTTATTTTTGAACTTAATACCTTTAAATTAATTGGATTAATTAATTAAGTTTGTCTTAGTGAATTGATTGGATCAATTAATTGATGCTTGGGCTTAGATTTATTGAATTGAATTAAATGAATATATGGACTT
>NW_011633440.1:0-345 GCF_000512975.1 Sesamum indicum
ATGTCTAGTGGTACGCCTCGGTGCCACGTGGTCGAGGACATGGTCGTGGTAGTGGCCGCGGTCGTGACCCGCCACTTCCAGTAGCACCATCAGATGCTTAGGTTAGGGAAGCAGTCCTTTGACTACCCCTACCACCTGACACGACCACACCGTCCTCAGCCTCTCAAATTTCAGATGATGTTGGACAATACAACAATCTGCACCGGTAGCTGACGACACGATACAACAGTCTGCCACACCAGTGGCTGCTCCACCACCACCACCACCAGCAGGCCCCCCCCTCATCAGCGCGCTAATACATCAGCCTCGATGACGCGAGGTAAATTTATTTATCAAATTCTTTTA
>NW_011633441.1:0-345 GCF_000512975.1 Sesamum indicum
AATCACGGCAGTCACGTGCATAGGATGACTATATCTTGGGTCTGTGCGATAGGTGACTATGTCACAGACACGATCATCAGACGCGATCATCATAAGTCTTAACCAGTGCAGTTGGAGTATGTAGCGAGGACGGCGAATTCTAAGAAAAGGATCTGTCCTTTGTTAGTATATGACAGAGATATCGTCTATGCACTTGGAGATGTGTTCACGCTCTATAAACCTGTGGCCACACTCATTGGTCGAATAGTAAAAAGGGTTCCTATGTTGAGCAATTTCGCTCAACACGATCTCAAGTATTAAGTATAAACACATAGTCAAGAATGGGAGCATACATCTAATTCCATG
>NW_011633442.1:0-345 GCF_000512975.1 Sesamum indicum
CCTACGGCTTCAGCAGCGACGGTCTTGCCATAACCGTGCCTTAAGACCGCCTCATCCTTACGCAACCTTCTGCTTCTTTCCAGCACCTACAAGTCATTGCAGATCTGAGCTCCACAGTAGGTATCCAATATTGAAGAAGCAGAATTAGTTATCATATTCAATTTAATCACAAATACACCTGGGTTGGAGAGGAGTTGTGCACATTCTCTATTCAAATGCCCCTTTCCGTGGAAATGAATGAAGACACCATTTGCCCTCGGCTAGTATGAGCCATCATTTTTCCCTTTTTCTTTGCCCTTTCCTACCAGGGCAGCGGGAGCTATGGTAATGGCTGGGGCAGGTTTT
>NW_011633443.1:0-345 GCF_000512975.1 Sesamum indicum
CAGTAATATTTAATCTTAAGTGTTAGAAGATAAGTTAAAAAAATAAATATTAATAATATTTATATTAAATGCTTGGAGTTTCAAATAAAAAGTTGGAGAAATATACTTTTTAACTAGAATTTTCGGTGGATTTCATATTTATATAAATATATAATTCATTTTAAAAAATTTGTATAAATATGTAGTTCCATTTTATAAATTTTTATTTATAAAATCCTCTTAAAATGAATTATAGATATACAAAATCCACCAAATAATCTAATTACAAATACATTCCACCAACATTCTATTCAAAACTCTAGCTGTTAATATTTAATAAATATTGTTTAGAAATTAATTTTTTTA
>NW_011633444.1:0-345 GCF_000512975.1 Sesamum indicum
TAAAATCCAGTTATTGCCTGAATAGATTACAAACATTCCAATCCAATTAGCTTTCAGGTCACCTATTCTAATAATCTCCCACTTGACCTAAATCCAATAAACCATCAACCTCAAACCCGTCTTATCCAGATGCCGAGCATGGGCAATTTGGGACATTGGCTTAATAAGTAGATCCGCTGTGTTTTCTGTTGAGATAACTCGGTCTATCCTAACGTCACCTCTGCTCACCATCTCTCTAAGAAGATGGTAGCATTTAAGAATATGTTTGGAACGGTGATGAGATCTTGGTTTCTTTGCTTGTGCTATTACCCCGTTGTTATCCCAGAAGATAACTACGGGCTCAAC
>NW_011633445.1:0-345 GCF_000512975.1 Sesamum indicum
GTCTGTGTTGCTTGGCCATAGGACAGGCACTGCAATATGTTTGAAAAATTTTTGGTTTCAAACAATCGAAATGGCGTTTTGAAATATTACAATCAAATTTAGAAATTAAAAGCTATTAAAGCCACGTTAGAACAAATACATAAAGCAATTAGAAATGCTATTTATGACAAGAAATTTAAATCGAAAACTTACAACAAGAATTGTATTGTAACAATTCTCAGTAAACTTGAAGTCGTTAATTTAACCGAATTGCAAAATTACTGCTTGCCTTGAAGAAAAATATACGCGCCGTATCAGAAGTGCACCGGGTTCAACGTAATTTTTCACCAAGATAAGACGGTTATA
>NW_011633446.1:0-345 GCF_000512975.1 Sesamum indicum
CTTCTCACCGGAGAAGGAGGTGGCTTTCCTAAGCCAATATGATGGCTTATGGAAAGCCACCAAGCCTTCCCCTTGATGACAGCCTCGATGACCTCTATAAATAGGGATTTCCCCTTCGGCCGAAGGAGAACAACATACACACATCCCACAAATCTCCAAAAAGCTTCTGAAGTTCTTCGTGAACTAAGCTCTCAGTCTCTGTGACCGTGTTTTCTCGGTGATTTCGGTGAAAGGGTTAAGGTGGAGTAGCCGTGGGTGTGACAGTGGGCGTCCAAGTCTTTGTGACCGAGCTTTGTGCCATACCTCGTAGATCTGGTTCTTTCTGAGCCACTTTCTTCATCTCAA
>NW_011633447.1:0-345 GCF_000512975.1 Sesamum indicum
AGTTAAAACTTCAAAAATTTTATTTGGGTAATAGTATACTTCTATAACTATTTCTCATTTATTATTAAAAGTGTTTTATAAGGTTATACATGTCTTTTGATACTTTTATCTATGTCGATTATAGGGATTTAGGATTATAAATAGTTTCTTTTTCTATTGATACTTTGCCTCTGGATCGAGTAGCAGAATACAGGTAATCCTTTCATTTTATTGATGGCTACATTATGCTTTTTATTATAAGGGCTACCATGTTTTCTGCTTCTCTCTACACAGATCTCTTATTTGCAGTTTTATCTTCTTGTTGCTTTCATAGTGTTAGGTGATACATGCATGAAAATCTATACA
>NW_011633448.1:0-345 GCF_000512975.1 Sesamum indicum
AAATGTTTTTGTAAATACAATGCTAACCCTCTGTGTGTGTGTGATGTGTGGGTGTGTGTGTGTGTGGGGGGTGTGTGTGTTTGTGTGTGTGTGTGTGTGTGTGTTTGTAAGGGTGTGTGTGTGTGTGTGTGATTGTAAGGGTGTGTGTGTGTTTGTAAGGGTGTGTGTGTGTGTGTATGTGTGTGTGCGGGGTGTGTGTTTGTGTGTGTGTTTGTTTGTAGGGTTGTGTGGGTGTGTGTGTGAGGGGTGTGTGTGTGTGTGAGGTGTGTGTTTGTGTGTGTGTGTGTGGTGTGTGTGTGGGGTGTGGGGTGTGTGTGTGTGGGTGTGTCACGGTAGAACATGTTT
>NW_011633449.1:0-344 GCF_000512975.1 Sesamum indicum
GTGACAGATAATGATCCAATGGTGATACGAATGGACATAGCAAATTTTACAGTCCACAAGGTTCTGATAGATAACGGGAGTTCAGCAGATATAATATTTAAGGAAGTGTTGAATAAGATGGGACTTGATAATATAAGGTTGGAACCAGTAAATATTCCCTTGGTAGGATTTGGGGGAAGCGAGGTCGCATCACTTGGGACAGTGGAGTTACCTGTATCTTTGGGAGAAGAACCAAAACGCAAAACGTTGATGGTAAAATTTTTAGTTGTTGATATGCCTTTTGCTTACAATGTTATCCTGGGGAGACCTGGGCTTAACTCTTTCAGGGCGGTGGTATCAACGTA
>NW_011633450.1:0-344 GCF_000512975.1 Sesamum indicum
GCCGTTGCCGGGGATTGGTGTCTTTAAATTAATTTCTTTTTCTAGTTACTTGGTTTTAGGCCACGTTCTTCTCGTATAGGTGAACTTGAATTTGACCCAGAGATCGAGAAGACCGCTCGTAGACTCCGAAAAGAAACCAAGAAACACAAGGAAGAGGCTTCTACTTCTTCCAAACCAGCAGTAGACTCTGAGTTAGACGTGTCCACGTCTAACAACTCTAAAGACGAAGTCATGGCTCAAAATCTAGAACGAACGATCAAAGAAATGACTTTTTTTGACTTAAATCAACAACCACTCTACATTGAATATCCTAATTTAAATGTTGATTTTGAACTTAAATCTAG
>NW_011633451.1:0-344 GCF_000512975.1 Sesamum indicum
CTCAGCTGTCGTCTCTTCCCATCGCCTCCCCCTCCTCCTCTGCCCCTTCTCTCTCTTTCTATATATATTAGATATATATCTTTTAATTGTATATATATATATATTACATATATATAATTTTAACTATATACATATATACTATATATACAATTTTAAATTTAAGGCGTTGATTCAGATTAAATACAATCTGAGCCACTCATTTTGATTAAATAAAATATAAATCATAGTCTCGTTAAATAAAATCTAAACTGTTCGATTTTAGTTTGACAAATTTGGCCCTTTGATTTGTATTACTTAAATATAAACCGATGATTCATATAAAATAATAACTAACGGTGGGTAAA
>NW_011633452.1:0-344 GCF_000512975.1 Sesamum indicum
GAACTCGCTTTAGAGAAGACACCACCACTGCCGTCTTTCCTGAATAGGGAATTTTTGAAGAGAAGAGAGAGCAACTTCGTACCTCGTTCTCTCTCTTTACTTTGGAGTCTTACTTTAGTCGACTGCTCTTATTGGTTACTAAATTAGATGCCGGCTCTCTCTAGTCAAGATCCATTCTCTTCCTCAGAAAAACTTATATAAGGAATGGAAAGGAAAGTCACTCGATCGATAGAGAGAGGAAGCGAAACGACCACGGTCATTCTCTAAAGAAAGAGGGACCTTCTCTGGTCACTGACACCATCTTTATTCGATCGACCGAAGCAAGAGCACCAAGTTTAGTTGCA
>NW_011633453.1:0-344 GCF_000512975.1 Sesamum indicum
GATAACGGACTATAGCAGAGGACGGCAAAGGCATGGCGGTAGGAGGAAAATGTCTAATTTGTTTAAAAATAGTTTAATAATTAAAATATTTTAATAAATAAATTATTTTTTTTACTAATTCTAATGTGATTATTTTAAATTATTATTTATTAATTTTAATAAAATTTAATTATAGTAAAGTGATAAACTCATAACCTAATAATTCATTAATTTGATAATTTAATTATTAAAAGGTGTAATTTTATATAGAGATCTATTTTAAAAAATTAATAACATAATTTAAATTTAAATTAAAAAATTATTATGTAACTTCTTAATATCAGAACTGGTTTACATAAAAGAAC
>NW_011633454.1:0-344 GCF_000512975.1 Sesamum indicum
TTTTTTTGGTTAAACCACATTATAAGCTGAATTATCCCATTCTTGATTATTTTCTAAAGTGATTTTTGAACCCATTTAAGGGCATGATGTTGGCTTAGTTCCTTGTAAACTTACATGGAAACGAGTGAATGAAATTATCCAGAGGCAATAAAGCAGAGCTAGCGAAGGGAGACCAAAAGTAGGAGCTTTTTAAGTGTGCTCTGAAACAAACGAGGCACATACATGAATGAAGAAGTTTTATACATAGATGCATTGCTAGCCCTAATGGACAGAAAAAAAAGGAAACGAGAAAATGAAAAATGATGAAATACAGGAAAAAAAAGAAGGAAAAACAAGAAAAAAAG
>NW_011633455.1:0-344 GCF_000512975.1 Sesamum indicum
GTGGTTTTACAAAATCTGGTTTGTTTCCCTTTTATACAAGCTTGTAGTTATTATTACGCATAGCAAATTTACAACACAAATTCTTGGGTCTAGACCAACGTTTGGATCAAGTTTCATCGAATTTTGAGAACGTTCAAAATTTAGCTATTTTGCGCGGTTTATTAAAGAAAGTTTGTTTTCCTTTTATATAAACTTTTAGTTATTGTTACACTTAGCAAATTTACCATACAAATTTTTGGGTCCAGACCAACGTTTGGGTCAAGTTTCGTCGAATTCTGAGAACGTTCAAAATTTTGCTGTTTTGCGTAGTTTATTAAAATAAGTTTGTTTCTCTTTTATACAAA
>NW_011633456.1:0-344 GCF_000512975.1 Sesamum indicum
TCGTACAATTTGTAACAATTGTTGTATTGTAACAGCCATGAGAGACCGTTACAATAGTAGTTCAATTGCAAAAAACTTGATAACTATCATATTTTTATAATGACTTGATTACATAACAGTTATACATAGTTCAAAAGCCGTTACAAATGCAATGACAAAAAATATTTTTTTTATAATATTTAGTTGTATTTAATTTATTTTAATATTCAAATTTTTTTGTAAAAATAAATTATGGAATTCTTTGTTTTTTCTTTTTTTTCTTAACTTCAATTTCGAAATTAACAACTCGATTATGCTCCACAATATGCAGTAAATATATCAAATTCCAAAAACAACTGCAAAAA
>NW_011633457.1:0-344 GCF_000512975.1 Sesamum indicum
GTAGGAGTATTACTCCTTTACATAATGATAGGACATCAACCATTTTGTTTCTTCCATTTTTTCTTGATTCGGTATGTCTTTATCCTTGGACCGCATGAGGTACTCCTGTGTTTCATCACTCGAAATTTCAACTCTGTATTCTTGACCAAGTACTCCAGTAACCTCTCTACGATGAAATCATTTCTAGGCAGTTTGTTTGGGGATGCCAGCTCCAGTAACAACTGCTCAATCGAGTCTGCAGGGTTGCAATTGGTCAAGCAAGGTGGGTCACAGATCTTTAATGGCGTGGCATCACTAACCAAAGTCTCCACCTTATCTGAATTCTGTTGTAAAAGCATGGTCGC
>NW_011633458.1:0-344 GCF_000512975.1 Sesamum indicum
TAAATGCTCTATGATTGAATGAATCATTTAGCTTCAAAATCAAATACAAGAGTACTTAATTAATTAAATTTACATACTCTCAAATGGTGTATAACTTAACATGACATTTGAATTATAACTATTAATAAATTAAAAATACAAGAGCTATATAGTCTTCATTTTAATCAAGAAATATATCGTGGGCTCGCTCCACGTCCAGTTGAAAGTTCAAACTGATGCAGACTTCAGTTTTCATCGTTTCGTCGATTTCTTTTTTGTTTGTTTTTTTTGGTCCATATGTATGATTTTATTTATTTGGTCAATTCTGTCTGGTACTCACTAGTTCATGTCGTACACTGGAAACT
>NW_011633459.1:0-344 GCF_000512975.1 Sesamum indicum
ATTATTTAAGTGAATAAAATGAGTATTTGCATATTGGTATTTACAATTAGATTGGTTTTATTCTGTCCGTTTTTGTTCGAGCCGTGATCAAGTTGCTGACTTGTTTACTAAATCTCTTCCGAAGCTCTCCTTTTCTGGTCTTCTAGGCAAGTAGGGCTTGTTTGTTGTCGCCCCAAGTCCCACTTGTGGGGGAGGGGGGGTGTTGGGAGTTCTCGGATAGAAGATGTCAACATTGCATCCAAGCTGGCATTGGTTGATCACAGACAAAACAGAGGGACAAAACAGAGAAGCAGAGCTCCCTTACGAAAATGCGCATTTGTGGAATGGAAACACGATTTCTCTTG
>NW_011633460.1:0-344 GCF_000512975.1 Sesamum indicum
CATGAGAAGGAACTACTAGCCGTCGTTCATTGCCTAAGACTATGGCGGCATTATTTGTTGGGCTCTCACTTTGTGGTCAGGACGGACAACACTGCGGTGAGTCACTTTATGTCGCAGCCGAAGCTGACCAGTCGACAGGCACGCTGGCAGGAGTTGCTGTCGGAATTTCACTTTGTGCTGGAGTATCGGGCCGGCTCCAGCAATCATGTGGCGGATGCCCTAAGTCGTAGGGCGGATTTAGCGAGTTTGGGGTCGGTAGCAGCGCTCTCCTCCAGCGCAGTTGCCACCTCTATCAGGGATCGGGCGCGGGAGTTATTGTCGAAAGATCCAGCAGCGCAGGGCCT
>NW_011633461.1:0-344 GCF_000512975.1 Sesamum indicum
GTTGACTTGCTTCTCAGATAGTGGTTAAGTAGTAACAATATTGAATTAAGTGAGATGGTATGAAAAAGGAAGAAAAAATATGACAAGTATTGGGGATTAATTGAAAAGATGAATATGATTTTATATTATGTTGTGTGGTTCTTGATCTACGTCATAATTTGAGTTTATAGAATTTTCCCTTGATAAATTGTATGTGGTATTGGAAAAAGTGATACAATAAAAAGACAACCAAAAGATGGTCTTTATGAATTATTTAATGATTATAAGTTAAGATATAGTCATACTCACCAAGGGACACCAAAAAGCCCTGGGTCATCATCTAATTGTGTTTATTCACCATCTTC
>NW_011633462.1:0-344 GCF_000512975.1 Sesamum indicum
TAGAGATAGTGTTATGGAATCAGTGTCAGGGTCTGTATTAAAACACAAAAAAACACAAAGAAACAAAAGCACGTGTTACTGTAGGGAACCACACCATTAAAAGCATAAAACAAAACAAAGAAAAGCACCATGCTCGATAGTCGGCCGACATTGACAAAACACCAATAATAAACAACCCGGCAAGGGTCCACATAAAAAATAATAAACAAAAATAACCCGATAAGGGTCCACATAAACAACAATTTACAAAACCCGACAAGGGTCATATTATCTCTATAGAAAACAAAAGAAAAGGTCGGAGAATACTTACGGTATTGAGGAGGAGGCATATCCATATGCTTATC
>NW_011633463.1:0-344 GCF_000512975.1 Sesamum indicum
CCCGACTTCTTGAGGAGGAGGAAGAGCTGAATGAGATTTAGGGAGCTGATGATGCAGATGTTCAGAAAACATCAAACAAAAAGAAAGGTCGCACGAGTGAAGTTCTCAAAGATGAGAGGTTTACAACTTTGTTTGAAAATAAGGCATTTCATAGAGGTTCTGTTTATGTAAAAAAAACTTGCTTTTTTTGATTGTTGCTGTTAGTTATGATCAACCATGTAGTACCTTGTTCCCACAAATTAGTTGGAACTTAAATAACCCCTGGACAGTAACTAATATAGAGACATGTAAAAATGCACAAGAAATGATAATCATTATACATATCTTTAGCGCAAAGAATCAAT
>NW_011633464.1:0-344 GCF_000512975.1 Sesamum indicum
TTGAGCTGGGAAAAGAGGTAATTTATTGAACAAGAATCCCATTATCATAGTGAAAGAAAGGTTTTTCATATCAGTAGCAGCAATGTATGGCTCCCTTTTAAGTACAAAAAGAAGAAGGGAGTGAACAGAAAAATAACAGACTCTGACTAATGGAACTAATCAGTAATACACCTCATCAGCAATTTAACTAATTAAAGACGTAATCAAAAAAGAAGAAAAACGCATTATGAGAAACACGCCTTTTCTGGTTCTGTACAGAGGCAGCACAAACAGCAGCAATAGAGTGTTCATCCTTCACCCTCTTTATCTTGCTGTTGTCCAGATTTTCAGTATCATTTCCAACA
>NW_011633465.1:0-344 GCF_000512975.1 Sesamum indicum
GTGGCCACTCTCTATTAGGCCATTCAAATCGAACAAGCAGCTGAATCGCTGTTAACGACATCAAAAGAATAGATGAGTATGTGTCTCCATTGCGCCCTCATCACATAATTTACAGGCGCCAAGGTATGATAGCCATGGTTCATCAGCTATGGATAGTTTCCCCAAAATCGCAAGCTATAGGATGAAGTTATTCCTGGGGATCTTCAGGAAACCCCAAACTAGTGAAGACCAACCTACCTTAGGTCCCGGTGGGTCTAATAGCCTATAAGGAGATAAAAATGTGGGTCATCCCATCTCGAATCGCCAAATAATGTGATCTGTCTCGCCATGAATTATTAGCAATG
>NW_011633466.1:0-344 GCF_000512975.1 Sesamum indicum
TAATTTAAGCATTTCATTTACATGCATAAGCACGGAAAACAACTAATAATAACCTTGAATACACTTAAAACTAGGATCTTCCCATTGGATCTCTCATTCACCAGCTTCTGTCCTGTCTTTTTATGATCTCTGCAATAATTTATTTAACCCAATCATGTCCATATTTATGGGTTGCAGTCAAAAGAATATACTACAAGAAAAGCATTTGCTCTCCAGACCCTTGAATGTAAGAAGTTTCTAATGTGTATCCCATCACCACATATGAGGAAGAGGTTGGTAGAACCTGTTGAATTCAGCTCAAGCTCCATCTCCTTCACAGACTGTAACATCTTCTTCTCCTAACT
>NW_011633467.1:0-344 GCF_000512975.1 Sesamum indicum
GACATGCCTTCTTGCCTTTCGGCTTAGGCTTACTGTGCGGCGTCGTCCCACGACCGCCTATTCTTAGCCAATGGACCCCCATGGACGGCTAGAACTCGATAGCGCATTCCATGGGTTGGATCACGAGGTCTTTGAATGCTTGCCTCGATCACCCAATCGCTCGAGAGGCCTTGTCCCGGATAACTCGCAGCCTGCGGGGCAAACCAGCACACCACGCGGAGCCTCTCGGCACAATCGGTGCCCAACGTAGGCCATCCTGGCCCTACGCCGCCTGTCAGGTTTCCCAGCCCTTCGGGGACTCTAGCGCTCCGCTCACGAGCTGCCTAGAGCCGGCTCTTGAAGGC
>NW_011633468.1:0-344 GCF_000512975.1 Sesamum indicum
AATATAATTTTAATTAATTATATATAATTAAATAAAATTATAACTTTAATATGTTAATTAATACAACTGTAACTTTAATATGTTAATTAATATAATTGTAATTTTAATATGTTAATTATGTATAATTAAATGAAATTATATAATTAATTATTTACAATTTAATTAAATAAAAACAAAAAAGAAAAATTGCCCAAGTCGTATACACAATCAGATGTACTGGTATTGGATTGTCAAAAATAATTGTATACTTCATTTTATTTTTTATAACTGTACAAAAAAATATACATATTATATTTGTACACTTAATTATAATTTTTTATATTAATACAATTTTAATATTATAA
>NW_011633469.1:0-344 GCF_000512975.1 Sesamum indicum
ATGTTGAGCCTGCTTAACTTCTGTATCTATCTGTTCGTTTCAACGAGGTACAAGTACAGGCAAGAGGGCCCTGAAATTACAAGTGAGAGTAGAGTGCATGACCTACAGAATGTAGAGCCATAGCATTCTTTATCTTTGAGGTAATGTTTTGAGCAAAATTCAAGATGGGAAGTAGATCAGAGCGAGTTCTTGGACAAAACCTAAAGAAAGTCTGCCTGTACTGTAGTATTAATTACTGTATTAGTACACTCCATGACAAAAGGTGTTAATACTGCTGTAATTTTAGAATTCGTTTTGATTGTTTAAGGAAAAAAACAGCTTTGTTTCTGATTTTTAAGGTATGA
>NW_011633470.1:0-344 GCF_000512975.1 Sesamum indicum
TTCTCCAATGTTCTGTATCCGATCTGGGATAGGAGTAATTGCCTGCGCAACCATGGCAGTTTCATCTCGCGTCGCTAGCAGCACCACAGAGACCCTCAGATTCAAATCTGCAATAGCCCTATTTTCAGAGATCTACAACGATGACGCCAAGCAAAGAGGATGCTCCGCCGCCTGTTCAGCTGTCAAGGGCACCAAACGGCGAAACAACAGCTCCTGCGAATTCCTGTCGCTTTCTCCCTATTTCACTGTCCAACGCCAGTAGAGATCATTCAATGCACGAACAGATTCGTCATCCCCTTTGTCGATTACTCTATTGGCCAAAATAATAAAATCTGCAAACTGAA
>NW_011633471.1:0-343 GCF_000512975.1 Sesamum indicum
CTTCTTAAAGAAACTAAATACACATCAAGAACTTTTTAGCACAAAGAAAGCATTGTATCCCAACAGACAGTATATCAAGTCAAGCGCGCCGACAGCCACACTCATTTGAAAATAAACCATAAATAAATGAAATGGGAAGTGAATGTCATTGTTAAAGGCAGGCATTTAGCTCGACTTTGATACCATACCATGATTCAGATTCTGTACACAGTGATATTGATGTCAGTTTAATCTTTGGGTTCGTGAATTCACAAGGAAAATAACAGAGCACCGTCCAATTTCATAAATCAACTTAATTCATAAAACCCCTTCAATATTTTCTAAAGGAGTTTGTGCAAGTACT
>NW_011633472.1:0-343 GCF_000512975.1 Sesamum indicum
GTTGAGTTGTTGGACGTTGCCTGATTCTGTTACAATTTGCATACATCGTCTGGGACGGGTATGAGCCCTTTGAACTAGCATGTGGCAACAATCTATTATGCCCCATGAGATCGTTGTTCAGAAGATGGGGGGCAAGTGCCCTGCTGCCTATTGGTTTGCAAGGTCCAAGCAGGAACTGCTGGATCAAACGAATGATAGTTTGGCAAAGATACAACATAGGATGACAAAGTTGCTGATATGCAAAGACGACACGTGGAACTCAGTTTTGAGGATCATGTCTGTTGAAGCTTACCCCGCAGATTTGGAAGAAAATCAGCCTCAAGTCTGTGCATCGTGGACTGAT
>NW_011633473.1:0-343 GCF_000512975.1 Sesamum indicum
GCCGCATAGACAGTCTAGAGAGCCAAGTGAGCCGGAACATCGAAGTTAGAGGACAGCGACGTCGGAGGCCGGTTCTAGTAGTCATGTCCGAGCAAAAAAGAGGGAGCCCGTAATATCATGAGCGGAGGTTGAAAGCATGGAAAAGCAGATAGAGCTCCTAAGCAAATAAATTGATGAACTGAAGAAACGAGGGGAGATAGTCTCCCACAACAAGAATTCTCCATTCAACAATGATATATTGATTCAGGTGGTTGAACCAGGATTTAGAGTGCCTGATTTGCAGAGGTATGACGGTACGTAGGATCCACATGAGCATATTGCACCGTTCGAGATGGTGATGAAT
>NW_011633474.1:0-343 GCF_000512975.1 Sesamum indicum
TCTTGGAAAAGAATTTTTTGAAGACGTTGTTCTTCCACTTCATCAACAACAGGATCCTCCTTCATATTAAATAAAAGATCAAACCTATTTTCACAACCCAAACCCTCTTCATTTCTATGCACCTCCTCAAGTGGGTTGTCTTCATCTGCCTTCTCTTTTTGTCCTCTTGAACGCTTTCTTCCTTGTCATTTAACCCACCTTCCTGCCCACATTTATCCCTTTATAGAATTATATTCTTCCATCTCATTCTCGAGAATTGAATTTTGTTTTTTAATTGGTTGAGTAACATCATCAATCCCAAACTGCAATTTTCCACAACACTGTTCACTTTTTTTGTCTCTTC
>NW_011633475.1:0-343 GCF_000512975.1 Sesamum indicum
ATTTTAACAAAACAGATACTAGTTTATTGATGGAGGAACTTTTGGCTCTAGCATATTCATGCTCCACGTAAATATGAAACTTACAGTGCTTTTGCATATAAAATAAATTGCAGATGACCTTAAACCATATTGTAAGAAATTGGTTGAACACTTGCAGAAAAATCATACCATGAAGAAATCTATAAGCAAAATTTCATGGTAAGCCTATAACAATACATATTCTTTCTATATGGTCATCAGCAAATATAAAATAGAATATACCGCATGTACGCTAGAACATACAGAAGTTCCCACGCTATTAGA
Organism: Sesamum indicum; assembly: GCF_000512975.1. Taxonomy (NCBI): domain Eukaryota; kingdom Viridiplantae; phylum Streptophyta; class Magnoliopsida; order Lamiales; family Pedaliaceae; genus Sesamum; species Sesamum indicum. Next base: position 304 of record NW_011633475.1, read on the forward strand.
AAATGAGTACCGGTCATCAATTCTTTGTTCTCACTTCTCA
>NW_011633476.1:0-343 GCF_000512975.1 Sesamum indicum
TGATTAAATAGAAAGGAAAAGGAAAAGTAGCTGTGGCAAAATCGTATTAGATTGGTGGTAAATGTTGTGAGGATCTGGATCCTTTGTTTGACTATTTATCTTCTTGGATGTTGCTAGTTTTCTTTTACAATTTTTTTTTTCCTTTTTTTGAAAAAGATATTAAGGAATGTAAAATCATGCTGGTCGGACAAGAGAAAATGGACTCCATGTAGCCAGCAAGTAAATGTGAAATATTTATGAAGTTTCGTGAAAAACTGGAGAAAGATTGAATGTAATGAGTAAAGTAGTAAATATTTTGATAGGGAAACCGCGCATAAAGAATGCTATTCTATTACTTTACATG
>NW_011633477.1:0-343 GCF_000512975.1 Sesamum indicum
GTTTGTGACCTCAGTGAGGTGTGTGGTAATTTTGGTGATATCAGATTGGCGATGCTATTGTGTATCGTAGTGGAAAAGAATTGCAGGAAAATGTGAACGAAGATGGCACTAAACATGGGCATGGTGTGAAAAGAAAGCCGAAAAGGAAATTGAGGTCCAACAAGAACAAGCCGAACCTGAAGCGGACCATCCGAAACCTTTGGTAACTAGACCACCCTTCCCAGAAAGATTCACCAAAGCAAAGAAGGAAGAGGAAGAAAAAGACATTTTTGAGACGTTCTGCAAAGTAGAGGTAAACATCCCTTTATTCGATGCCATCAAGCAAATACCCCGATACGCGAAA
>NW_011633478.1:0-343 GCF_000512975.1 Sesamum indicum
GGGATGGAAGTGGAAGTCATACAAGAAATATTACTGAGATAGAAAAGAAAATAGAAGGTATGTAGAATGTTTTACTTTAAATTATATTCATTTCTTACCAAATAATTGGTTTTGGCTTGGTTGAATTTTAACTCTTATCTTTGTTATATGCTCTTATCTTATTAGGCATTCCATCAGATCCGGGCAATGAAAATTAAAATAAAATGGATGATCGAGAATTGGAGATCTTTGCTTGCGCTTTAAACAATCCAATAATTGATTTATAGCCAATTGATTTACTCTTTATTCTTTTCTTATTATTTTGTCAACATTTATAATTAAAAAGGAAATTCAAATTCGAACA
>NW_011633479.1:0-343 GCF_000512975.1 Sesamum indicum
TTAAAAGCTGCCCCTCTTGTGTCCTGAAATTGAAAAAAAATTACACATAAAATACAATGTGCGAATCATATGTAGTATGAAAATAAAATTAAAATAGAACCACTTATGAGCCAAAAAAAAAATGCAATTTTCCCTATTTCATTGCGAGACTTGGGATAGAATTAAAGGGCACCCTTTATCCATCAAGGAGGCCTTTTAGCATGAGAGTTGTGTGGGATTCATGACTCATGACTGCGCTACCCAACTAGGAAAAGCTTCGACCGGCAAAAACAAGAAAAGGGCGACCATAACTGCAATTTATAAGGTGATAAATGGAGTTGGAGAAAGGTGTACAGAGATGGGT
>NW_011633480.1:0-343 GCF_000512975.1 Sesamum indicum
TGTCTTATTAGCTCTCTCTCCCCCACTCTGTTTCAATTCTTGGCCCTTAGTCTAACAACTTAGTGCTTTTACTTCCTAGCAATCACAAACGGAGCTTCAACTCATCCAAGACTTGGTGGCATAACTCCTGGCCATCGTGTAGGACCTCCGCTCCACCATGGATGCTAGGCATGATTCAACCTTGGGCGCAATGACTGACCTTCAACTCAAGCTTACTAATGTTACCTCCTCTTCTAACTCAAAGCATCTTGTCACTCCTCCTTCATATCCTGCCTTAATGCCCACACCTACATAAATTGATGCTCCACCCTTGCCGCCAAAGCTACAACTGCCTCGATTTGAT
>NW_011633481.1:0-343 GCF_000512975.1 Sesamum indicum
ATAAAAATTCATAATATATATACAAAGAGATATATCAGTTGAAATAAATGAATAAGTATTACTTTTATAAACTAAAAGACAATCATATTCATATTGAAGAAAACTACTAAGAATGAATTTAAGTATGAGTTTAATAATATATTAACATACTACTCAAATTTTGTTAATAAAGTTTAGGTGAACTATAAAGAAGATAAATTGCAAATTAATTGATGAAAATATAATTAACTTGTCGAAGTTCAAGTTATAATATACAAAAAACAATAAATCAACTAAATGACTAATTCAAAATTGAAACTTTATGCTAATTGACAATAATTTAAAAGCCTTGTTTATTTTTTTT
>NW_011633482.1:0-343 GCF_000512975.1 Sesamum indicum
GAGACAGACCCATAGTCCCCAAGCTCTCCTGGTAGAGATACTATCTTCACTAATGGCTGATACCAAGGGAGATTCTCCTGAGGCAGCTTTGATTTTGTTGAAAGCTACCATATCTGGCCTTTGCAGCTTCATGAAATAGAATGCTGGATGAGACCCCTTTCCTGCAGTTTCTAGAGCTACTAAAACAAATTTTATCTCCAGAACATCGTCTCTCTTCAAGTGGGGGTTGTTTTGCCATGAATCAATGACCGCCCCACTAATCCACTCCGGATGTTTTGAGATTTTCGGAAAACTTGGTGACATAGTATGAACTGAAGCAAGAGCTCCAAAATCATACCATTCT
>NW_011633483.1:0-343 GCF_000512975.1 Sesamum indicum
TTTTGAACGTTCTCAGAATTCCACAAAACTTGACCCAAAAGTAGGTCTAGGCGCATGCATTCGTGTGGTAATTTGCTAAGCAAAATAATAGCTACAAGTTAGTACGAAAGGGAAACAAACTTTCTTTAATAAAACCGTGTGAAATAGTAAAATTTCTATGTTCTCAGAATTCCATGAAACTTGACTCAAACGTAGGTCTAGACCCATGCATTTGTTTGGAAAATTTGATAAGCATAATAATAACTGGAAGTTAGTATGAAAGGAAAACAAACTTTCTTTAATAAAATCGTGTAGACAAGCTAAATTTTATACATTCTCAAAATTACACGAAACTTGCCCGAAA
>NW_011633484.1:0-343 GCF_000512975.1 Sesamum indicum
CCGCTGCAGACTCAAAGGGCCTTGTCGCTTTGGTAAATTGTTTTCGACTTACACGAACATTAAATCCAAAAATGTGTTTGTGAATAATTCGTCTGCGTAAATGGGATTTGGCTATTTACATGCTCCTGACGCGATCTACTTCTCTTGCTAGTTTGAAGAGGTTCTCAGTAAGCCTGACCAAACTGAAGAACTGCGGAAACTGGTCGACCCTAGACTTGGAGATAAATACCCCCTTGACTCAGTCCAAAAGGTTCGGTATTTCTCTTAATCAGGCTTTTTTGTGAAAATAAGTTGAAAAGAGTGTTGTTTATTTACAATTTATATTTTAGAATAGCTTATTTTA
>NW_011633485.1:0-343 GCF_000512975.1 Sesamum indicum
TGCATTCTTGCATGGAACCTTAGATGAAGAAATATATATGAAGCCACCTGAAGGATATAATGTCCCTGAAGGGAATGTTTGCAAACTAAAAAGATCTCTTTATAGCTTAAAACAAGCCTCAAGACAATGGAACTTAGAATTTACAACAAAATTGGAAAAATTTGGCTTCATTCAGTCAAAACATGATCATTGTTTATTTACTAAACTAACACCTGCAGGATTTTTTTTGTTTGCTTGTATATGTGGATGATGTCTTAATTGCAGGTCCATCACAACTACTTACAGAAATTAAGTAATACCTAGACAGGTTTTTCACTGTTAAAGACTTTGGACTAGCAAGGTT
>NW_011633486.1:0-343 GCF_000512975.1 Sesamum indicum
CTTTGCATTTCTCCTCCTTGAAATGGTCCCTTTTATCACATAGTTGATGTTGTGCCTCATATTGAATGCATAAGTTAATTACCTGAACAAAGCATTATTAATTACTTTCCTAGCCCGTATTATTTGTTTGACTACAAAAGGTTTTACCTATTGAAGTATTTTGATATTTGATACTATTATCCGCTTAAAGATATACAAAATATAAAATTTGTACATTGTCACCTCCGAGAAATAATGAATCATATCGGAGTATTATATTATCAAGTGATCTGATCATATTATCTTCCACGATTCTTTAAAATTTTTGCTCTTTCTCTTGCACCTGGTCTTGATTCCCATTATC
>NW_011633487.1:0-343 GCF_000512975.1 Sesamum indicum
TCTAAAGGAATTCAGACTGGTGAATACCCAGAACGAAGTGCGGCCAGCGAGAACTCAAAAATCGCCGGATTCTGCTGACATGGAGCATGACGCTGCTGCTGATGTCATCGCTAACTTGAGCCATGACACAATTGATGACATCACTGATGACCTGGAACATGACACAGCTGCTGATGCAATCGATGACCTATGCGATGATGCAGGTAATGACAGAGGCGCTGATGCAACTGCTGATGTACGACATGACATAAGCAATGTGGGAAAAATTAGTGTTCTCCCTACACAAGAACGTTCCTTTCCTAAGGGTTTGTTTGTGGGCAATATTCCATTGAATGCAACTTTG
>NW_011633488.1:0-343 GCF_000512975.1 Sesamum indicum
GATAACGGACTATAGCAGAGGACGGCAAAGGCATGGCGGTAGGAGGAAAATGTCTAATTTGTTTAAAAATAATTTAATAATTAAAATATTTTTATAAATAAATTATTTTTTTACTAATTCTAATGTGATTATTTTAAATTATTATTTATTAATTTTAATAAAATTTAATTATAGTAAAGTGATAAACTCATAACCTAATAATTCATTAATTTAATAATTTAATTATTAAAAGGTGTAATTTTATATAGAGATCTATTTTAAAAAATTAATAGCATAATTTAAATTTAAATTAAAAAATTATTATGTAACTTCTTAATATCAGAACTGGTTTACATAAAAGAAC
>NW_011633489.1:0-343 GCF_000512975.1 Sesamum indicum
TTTGTAACTAATTAAATATATTTATGTATAATATCAATTCATTGTATACAATTAACTATTATATTCATAGATGCATGTATCAATTCATTGAAATTACTTAAATATATATGTTTACATTAATTCGTTGTACTTAAATAACTATGATAGCCAATTAAATATATTAATGCATGATGAATGAAACATATACTATATAAATCTCAATATGAAAATAAAACAATTTATGACACCCAATCATGTCTTCTCATCTAAAAGACATCGCAAAATCATCCATGAATGATCAAATGCATAAAGTATTACAAACTTCATATTTTAGCAAATTACCATAATATTTATAATTATAATA
>NW_011633490.1:0-342 GCF_000512975.1 Sesamum indicum
CATATATCCTTTCCAATCTGCCTTGCAAAATCTTCATCAGTCACAACCTAAAGACATCACCATCGTTCTCTGATTAAAAATCTGCTTAAAATGGAGACAATGAAATAGTAAAACTGTTACTATGTAGAAGAATTGTCAGTATAATTTACCTTTACAATCATGTACATATCAACTTCTGCTTTTTTTTTTCTTCTTTAGTTCTTTCTCTTTTTTCTCCCTCTTCAACCTTTCCTACACGAACAAAAAATTTTACTAATGTGAAATATATAGAAAAAGAATAACAAGATGTTTCGCTAAGCTTATAAGCACATGATCGAATCATTTTATAAGATGTTTAGAACC
>NW_011633491.1:0-342 GCF_000512975.1 Sesamum indicum
CGTATACCGTCTATTGGATAGCACCACATGTATTTAAAAGTAAACAATCACATGATAATCACCTATATATTTAATGAAAATCAGAGCCATATAATCTGTTAAGTCTATATTGCGATGTATATGAACGAAAAGAATGCTTAAATGATACAACATTAGCTCTGCTTTTCCTATTATTACGATTATTATCACTATTGATATTATTACTACTACTGCAACAGCAGCATTATTACATTTATTGCATTATATTTTCTCTGTAATTATTAGCAAATCATAAAACAGAATGGAAGTAGAGGATCATAATATAAAAGGACTAAGTTTCGGGTCCCTAAATAATACGGCATA
>NW_011633492.1:0-342 GCF_000512975.1 Sesamum indicum
TGTAAGAAGGTTGTATAACCATATAAACTCACAAGTAGTTGATCCCATACTTCGATATTCTGCTTCAACACCTGAGCGAGCCACGGTAGTCTATATCTTCATCTTCCATGATATCAAACTTTCTCAAAGGAACACATAATAACTTATCAAGGACCTTCTAGTGCCCTTGCATGTAGCCCAATCTGCATCACAAAATGCAGTGATATTGAAATCTGCTTCTGAAGGACAATCCTCTGTTCATAGTCCCTTTAAGATATCTCACAAGATAAAGTGTTTCATTCCAATGTTCCTTGCAAGGGTGTTGCTTGAACTAGCTAAGTTGTTGAGTGCCATAGCAAATAT
>NW_011633493.1:0-342 GCF_000512975.1 Sesamum indicum
TTCTAAATTTGTCGAAAATAGCACGTGCAAGTCATGTGCTAGCATAAATTTGATAACATATTCATGACTTGTACATGTGTTTTTCCAGCTAATTTTTAACTTTTTGGCAAAATGTGTCCTCAAATCATGAAATATGAAAATGTAATGGGCCAAGTCACAAATTCTAATTCTTAATGGACCCAAATGCCAAACAACTAAAATAACACTAATCTCTTTATAAACAAGAACCCATCCATCAATTAGTGAAATTTAAAAATTGTCAAACAACGCAAAAAATTGTTGGGAAATTAATTCATATTTTTGAAAATTTTTAGGAGGAATCTACTATATATAAAGTTCCAT
>NW_011633494.1:0-342 GCF_000512975.1 Sesamum indicum
CATTCCCCGCCACATCAGCTCCAACGTTGTCCACCGAGGCGTCCATGTCAGCAACATTGTGCACGTCATCCTTCGTCGGAATTCCAACGGTCGCCGGCGAGATTTGGTTTGCGTTGTTGCTGTGCAAAGCCGCCGGCGGAGAAGGTGTGATTATTCTCCCACGTACAGCCGGTCGACGCTGAAATGTCGCTGCCATTCCAGTCCCTAGTATCGTCGTCGCCTGTGTTGTACGTCTCCGGCATACCTGTTTCAACTCGCGAGCAAACAGGTGGTCGTCAACATTCAAGCTTTCCGCCGGCAACCGCGACTTCTCAATCCCAAATCGAGCCTCCCATCGTCGTT
>NW_011633495.1:0-342 GCF_000512975.1 Sesamum indicum
AAATAAACCTGTATAAATCTAATTTGCCTCCCACTAGTCCCTTAATGTATGCAGGATCGTCCCATATACTAGGATATGTTGTGGAAACAGGTTTGCCATGCTACATGGGCCAAGATAGTTCAGTGAAAGAACAATCGGACCAAGTTCAACAAGGTTCAATTGCTCTCTTATCAGAGACACTGTTCAATTGCGGTACTCCAAAGAAGAACTCCACTGAATGAGAATTCTATTCTTCTCAGACACTTTAAGAACCCCTCCTAAATACACACTCCCTCGATCCAATAGAAGGATTTAATTTTACCAGCAGTTTGGTTCTCCACTTCAAGTCTAATTCTCCGAACC
>NW_011633496.1:0-342 GCF_000512975.1 Sesamum indicum
TGAACCACTTATTTCAAAAATAGATGCACGTATTACTGGATGGGAAGGGATATCACTATCATATGCTGGGCAGGTACAAATCATCAAATCCGTACCATCGACATTGAGTTTATATTGGGAATCTGCGTTCATATTACCTAAGAAAGTTAATAACGAAATTGAGAAGTGACTGCGGAATTTTCTATGGAAGGGTACGACATCTATTGGCTATGCCAAGGTAGCCTGGAAAGATGTGTGTCGATCAGCGGACGAGGGAGGACTTGGAGACCGAGCACTAATGAGCAAGAAATTATGTGATGTGATCCGGTGTGATAGGATATCCATCTCGGTTCAGTAGCTTTA
>NW_011633497.1:0-342 GCF_000512975.1 Sesamum indicum
AGCAATTGGTTATCTTGGAGTCGGTCGGTTCGAATGGCGCTTGAGAGTAAGGATAAACTGACCTATATTGACGGCTCAAACATAAGACCTGCAATTGGAACTCCACAACACAAACAGTGGAGGATTACGGATTGTGTGGTGCGAACTTGGATCTTAAGCACCATCTCCAAAGATTTGGTGAACGCATACCTGTACGCGAGCACATCAAGAGACCTATGGATGGAGCTCGAAGCTCGATACGGCGAGTGTGATGGAACTTTACTTTACAAACTTCAACGTGAGATTAGCTCAATTTCTCAAGGAAATATGAGTGTGACAGCTTATTACACCAAACTGAAACAA
>NW_011633498.1:0-342 GCF_000512975.1 Sesamum indicum
TTTGTGTAGTAAATTTGCTAAGCGTAATAATAACTACAAGTTAGTGCAAAAAGGAAACGAAGTTCCTTTAACAAAACAGTGCAAAAAAGCTAAATTTTGAACGTTCTCAGAATTCCACGAAACTTGACGCAAATGTGGGAGTAGACCCATGCATTTGTGTGGTAAATTTGCTAAGCGTAATAATAACTACAAGTTAGAGTAAACGGGAAACGAATTTGCTGTAATAAAGCCTTGCAAAACAGCTAAATTTCGAACGTTCTCAGAATTCCATGAAACTTGACACAAACGTAGGTCTAAACTCATGCATTTGTGTGTTAATTTGCAAAGCGTAATAATAACTAC
>NW_011633499.1:0-342 GCF_000512975.1 Sesamum indicum
AGGGAACCAAACTTCCATTAATAAAACCGTATAGAATAGCTAAATTTTGAACGTTTTCAGAATTCCACGAAATTTGATCCAAAAGTAGGTCTAGTCCCAAGCATTTGTGCAGTAAATTTTGCTAAGCGTAATAATAAGTACAAGTTAATATAAAAGGGAAACAAACTTGCTTTATAAAACCGTGCAAAACAGCTAAATTTTGAACGTTATCAGAATTTCACGAAACTTGTCCCAAACGTCTATACGCATGCATTTGTGTGGTAAATTTGTATAAAAGGGAAACAATCTTGTTTTTATAAAACAGCGTCAAACAGCTAAATTTTGAACGTTATCAGAATTCCA
>NW_011633500.1:0-342 GCF_000512975.1 Sesamum indicum
TTTTTTTTTAAAGCAGTCAGTAACTATGCGTATTTATAATAAATAAGAAAAAAATACCGCACCTTTACACTCTTCTCCCCTCTTGAAGCCTGTAGCATGTAGCCTGATCCAGCATGCCCTTGCTGGCTCCTATTTCAACTTTCTTGACCTGATCCAATTTCCATTTCCTCTCTGACTCAAGTCCTAAAGTACACAAAATCATATAACAAAAAGTTCAAAACCATGGAATAAAGAAGCATGTTGAAAATGAATTTATATCTCCTTGCAACCAACAGAGAATCCCAACTAATAGTACTCAAATGTGTGTCGGAGTTTCATATAAGTGAAGGGAGAAACAGAAGA
>NW_011633501.1:0-342 GCF_000512975.1 Sesamum indicum
TTATTACACTTAGAAAATTTGGCGCACAAATTCTTGGGCCTAGACCAACGTTTGGGTCAAGTTTCATCGGATTCTTAGAACGTTCAAAATTTAGCTGATTTGCACGGTTTTATTAAAGCAAAGTTTGTTTCCCTTTTATACAAACTTGGAGTTATTATTACGTTTTTCAAATTTACCACACAAATTCTTGGGTCTAGACCAACATTTGGGTCAAGTTTCGTCGAATTCTGAAAACATTCAAAATTTAGCTGTTTTGCACGGTTTTATTAAACTAAAGTTTGTTTCCCTTTTATACAAACTTGAAGTTATTATTAGCTTTTCAAATTTACCATATAAATTCTT
>NW_011633502.1:0-342 GCF_000512975.1 Sesamum indicum
AAGGCAAATGTAACATAACATCTTGACTAGCATGTCCTAGCCTATTGTGGCAGAGATTCCCATTATCTACAACCTGTCTTTCAGCCTTTTCCTTATTCTGAGGTATTGTATAAGTCTGGAGAATTCCTATGTGTTCAGTCTTTTCCTCCGTCTTGTGTCTTTGGTCAAGAAGGTATAGCTTTCCTCTTTGTCTACCTACTGCAATGACTTTCCTAGTCACAAGGTCCTGCACAAGACACTGTTCTTTAAGGAATACAATACTAAAAAGGCCTGAAGCACAAAGTTTACTAACAGATAAAAGGTTGTAGTTAAAACTGGGAACATATAAAACATCTTCAAGTA
>NW_011633503.1:0-342 GCF_000512975.1 Sesamum indicum
TATGAAAGTAAAACGAACTTGCTTTAATAGAAGTATTTAAAACAGCTAAATTTTGAACGTTCTCAAAATTCCATGAAACTTGACCCACACAAAGGTCTAGACCCATCTATTTGTGTGGTAAATTTGCCAAGCTTAATTAATAACTACAAGTTGGTGTGAAAGGGAAACAAACTTTGTTTAATAAAATCGTGCAAAACAGCTAAATTTTGAACGTTTTCAAAATTCCACGAAACTTAACCGAAAAGTAGGTCTAGACCTATGCATATGTGTGGTAAATTTGCTAAGCGTAATAATGACTACATGTTAGTTTGAAAGGTAAACAAACTTGTTTTAATAAAACTT
>NW_011633504.1:0-342 GCF_000512975.1 Sesamum indicum
TTTATTTTCCACAAACTACTATATTTTATATAATATAATTTTTTTTATCTCAAATGTTTACAAATTCTTACGAATTTGGTCAAATCAAACCAAATCTATAAAAATTTATAAACATTAATGTTAATGTTAATGTTAATTATGTACATGACGACTAGTCCATAAAAATTAACTAGTTATTATTATGAATTAACAAAATTAATTAAAGAAATAGCTAAAATTATCATTATAACTTTATTAACAAAATAAACAACTAACTTGAGATAATTAATGAATAAAATTAGGATTAACTTAAAAATAAAAAAATGCATTTTCCTCCAAAAAGTTCTAAATTACACACTGAAA
>NW_011633505.1:0-342 GCF_000512975.1 Sesamum indicum
TAGTGTATTTTACAACTGGAGAAAAAAATTTCAGTGTAACAAATTCCTTTCTTTTGAGTAAAACATTTTGCCACTAATCTTGCTTTAAAACGTGTTTCATCATTTTCTTGTTTGATCTTGAAAAATCCATTTTCAGTCAATAATAGAAGCATTATCGGGTTTAGGAACTAGGACCCAAGTCTTATTCTTATATAAAGATTGAATTTCTTCATTCATGACTTTTATCTATTGTTTAGAATTAGCAGATTTTACAGCTTTTTCATATAAGAGAATGGTTCATAGCTCTCAATTTTCAAAGCTAAGTGAAAGTCTCTATACCTAGAGGAAATCCTAGATTCACGT
>NW_011633506.1:0-342 GCF_000512975.1 Sesamum indicum
TTGTTAGGAGGTCCACCACATTATCCCTTTCTCTGAAAGTGTACACAAAATTACATTTCAAACTTCTCTTGCAAAGCATGAATTTAAGCTAAAATTGCCGCAACCACTAGTTGCCTCTATGTTGTGACATTGTCAGTAAAGAAATATTTTTAGCGTTGATTTCTATCTAGATTCTTTCGAAAGCATATTCTTCAACTTATTTAAAGCATTAATAAAAGGATCATTTGATCATGTAAATACTCAAAACTACAAATACTGCATCTCCTTGGTTATTATGCACAACCTTGCATGCTCCCACCTCTTAGGATTCTCTTAAGCCGCACTATGGCAGGAAGTTCGTGT
>NW_011633507.1:0-342 GCF_000512975.1 Sesamum indicum
AGAAATTACAGAAGAAACACAGAGTGGCACAACTTTGGAAGAAAGTTGTGATATTGCTGAAGAGTTGAAGATAAACAGTAGCCCGTTTTGTTTTTAGCCTTTACTTATAAAAGCGTGTTTAGCAAGACTACACTTTTACTTATCCGTTGTATTTTCTTCCTTCTTTATTTTCTTGTTCTTGGCAGTTGGTCTGTTATACTCTGCCTATATTTACAAGTTCTGTAAACTGATTGCATCTTCTTGTTCAATGGAATTTGTTCTTCTGTTTTTGTCAAGTACTAACACCATGAACTCTCTCCTTCTCTCTCGTGATTTACTACTTCCCTGCGCTCTAGTTTAACA
>NW_011633508.1:0-342 GCF_000512975.1 Sesamum indicum
TTCTTTTTCTCTCTTTTGAAACGAGTGATTATCAGTCTCACCGTACTTTTGGTTACTCGTATCCTTGGCTTTTCTTTTGAAGCCGCTTTCTTTGCTCCATTTCTTACCGACTTGCTCGATTTTTTTCTTTCTGCCATGGATAGAATTCCTCTTTCCGTCGGAGACGATCGAAGTGGTGCTAGTTCTTCGAAGCAACCTTCTTTTGATCTCAATCTGTCCGCAGTCGAACAAGCAGTCTATGAGCAAAGGCTGGAGAAAATCAAAAACCAAAAGAAAGCTTTAGCCGACCTGCTAGACCCCCTCATTAAGAGGGAAGCACGGAAATTTCCTGACATAAAGAAA
>NW_011633509.1:0-342 GCF_000512975.1 Sesamum indicum
TGGGAAGACCATGAGCGGTGAAGTTATTTAGTATAGGGTAGGCTACTCTACCTACTATAAGGAAAAAAAAAAAGGAGTACCTATCAAATCGGTAATACAAGGCAGTAACTACACACCTTCATTAGTGTGAAGCCCCTTGTTACGTAGTTCCAACCAACATTGTCAACCTCCTTACTTGGGTTAGTAGGAACCGGCATCTCTTTCATGAGAACACAGAACTAGGACTTTGAAGTTCTTCCAGTTATAGATTCTCCAGAACCCAATCCGTCATGAAGAGGTGAGAGTGGGATAAGGTCACTCGGAAGAAAGACAGAAAGTCTATCCAATATCCCTCGACTCCAT
>NW_011633510.1:0-342 GCF_000512975.1 Sesamum indicum
ATGCACAAGAGGCGTGCCACTGGAGGAAAGAAGAAGGCCTGGAGGAAGAAGAGAAAGTAATTTTATCTGTTGTTGATGTGTATTGGTTAATGTCTTAGCTTTTTGTTTAGTTCGTGTGAATCTTTTATCTATTGAATGTTCATATATCTGATTTGTAAGTTTGAGCGCGTTGGTGCTTCTGCAAACTACTGCTAGGAATTTGTGTAGAGATTGTATTTTTTGCTCCCCTGTTGGTCTGCATTTGCTCACTTTCTGAAAGAAAACATCAACCTTACTTTTTTAGTATGTGGTCCTGAACTAATTTCATCTTTTTCATCAGATCCTGTTTAACTCATTGATTCT
>NW_011633511.1:0-341 GCF_000512975.1 Sesamum indicum
GTCGCTGTGTTTTTTTTTTTAATATATAATTTTTAATTAATTTAATTAAAATTATATTTTATTATATAAAATAATATTTTATTATTAATAAATATATATAATATTATATATATTAGATGTGAGAGAAGGGCAAAAATATCAAAAAAAAATATTTTCATAGCAAATTTACAGTTAAAGCGTGTGTGGCTCAATTTTCATATAGAGGGGATTTATTGAACTTTATTTTATATCACGGGGGTATTCGATTCTTTAATTTTCATAGGGAATTTTTTAAACATTCCTATTATTACGGGGTCTCTAGATTTTTTCCTTAAAATTAATATTACGTAAACCTAAACCAT
>NW_011633512.1:0-341 GCF_000512975.1 Sesamum indicum
CATATTTTTTTAAAATTATTAATTATTGCTAATTTAATTTTAGAGAAAAATGGATTGTTTCTAGAATTAAATTGCTTTAATTAATTTGTCTTAATACGTGCATGGCATGAACGAGGCTTAATTAATTAATTTGGCTTTGCTGCGTGTATTCGATGCACGAGGCTTAATTAATTAATTTCACTTATTTGCATGCATTGGATGCATGAAGCTTAATTTATTATTTTGATTTATTTGAGTGCATTGGATGCACGAGGCTTGATCATCCACTTTAGTTGCAAATTTTAAACTTATTGTTTTCTACATATAATTTTTTGTCGTGATATTGGATATCGCGATATTTT
>NW_011633513.1:0-341 GCF_000512975.1 Sesamum indicum
TATATTAATTAAAAACTGAATATAATAAAACCATAGTTCCAAGGGTTGTACCCTTGGAGTCCTGAGCGTTCGTTGTAGGTAATTAAATAAACAATAAAAATTTAAACGGGGCTTATGGTGAAATTAAAATTGAGGAGCGAAAGAAACGTAAATCAAATATTACCTCTTGTTTGATTTCTTTCAAACCACTTTTTGTCGATTTGTTCACGCTAGACTCCAACGTAGAAGTTCTCTAAAGACATGTTCAAACCACACCGAAAAATAGGAATCCCTTAATTCCCTTTGCTAGAAGAGAATAAAGGAGAAAACACACCAAGTGTGTTTGGAGACAGAGGGGGCGG
>NW_011633514.1:0-341 GCF_000512975.1 Sesamum indicum
CTTGCCGACTCAAGCAGCAGATCAAGCTCAGTTTTTGCCTCAGGAATAGGATGTTTTTTATTTTAGTATTAACATTCATGACGCTTTTTTTTTTTATAAGCGTTTCTATAAGTGACTCTATGTAGTACTGTCTAGCTACGGCATCTACTTAATTACCACTAATTAGTATATCATTTCATTAATATTGTATATTTTACAAGAAATTTTCGTTTACCCAATTAAATAAATTTCTATTTTTATCAATATAATATATGTTTATATATGTTATATGATATATTATAGGCATCCTCAAAAGTTTATATTTATTTTCCACGGATGTACTCATATACACAAACTAAAAA
>NW_011633515.1:0-341 GCF_000512975.1 Sesamum indicum
GTGCATATAATAAATAATTTTTTATATTTTAAAATAAATTATAAATAAAAATAAAATATATAAATTAATACATATATTACATAAAACAAAAGAAAGAGAGAAAGAAAAAAAAGGAAAGAAAGAAAAGAAAACTAATTTATCAGCTAATATAAAGTTTGAAAACTTTAATATATTAGTTATCATATCAGTAAAAGGGCATTTTCGACTTCACAAGAAAAAAAGGTGGAGGTGTTACTAACCGTCGTTTGTAAATGTAGATGGCTTGTTCTTCTTATAGCAGTGTAGATAAAGTAGAGAGACATATATAAATCAATATATTATATTAAAAGTAAAAAAGAACA
>NW_011633516.1:0-341 GCF_000512975.1 Sesamum indicum
AAATCAAATGAACTTTTTAAACATTAATATCGAAAAACACACACAAAATATTTATAAATATTTGTGGACCAAGCGGAATATTTAGTTATCAAGCAATTCAGGATTAAGATCTTGTTACCTTTAGATAATAAGTTTGATTAATTGCATCATTTTGATTTGAATATTGTAAAGGCTCAATTGAATTTTTTTTTCCTATAATAAGTGATATTTGGCATTTTGGACCTTCAAAAAGTGAAAGTTATAATTTGATCAATTATTTTAGTAAATTTGCTATTGCTAACACATTTTGAAAGAAATTTCCAAATTTGACCGAAATTAGCATGGGCGTAAATTTGTGGATA
>NW_011633517.1:0-341 GCF_000512975.1 Sesamum indicum
TTATATATTTGTTACTATGCTTTTCAATACCAAACTCCCGGGAATTTCAAAGGGAAGACCCCTTTGATTCGTTTTTTATTTTTTATTTTTTGTTTCACGCTTCCATCGTCTTCCCGGGTCATACCGATTCTCTTGTGATGGATTCCAAAGTTCTAAAAATATGCGATTTACACCAATTAGATTTCAAAACTTTTTTCTGAGAAGGAGAAAGACCACAAAAACTCTTTTATGGGATAAAATGAGCTTACTAGTTGCACGTTGGATTGGATCCAATGTGATATTTGCAGTTTATCTAAAAACACAAGATCAATGTGCAGTTCACAAGTCTAACTATGTTTGAA
>NW_011633518.1:0-341 GCF_000512975.1 Sesamum indicum
TCAAGTCTCCATTTCTGCTGTCGTTCTTGGTTCATACTTGAATTAGTTTTTGCATGTAATGTTTAATCTTGGTTGTCTTATACGATGCTTCATTTAAAATAAATAAATATTCATAAGCTATGCCATGTTATCTCCATTGTTGAAGTGTGAAGAGCATTCTTTATAGTTAGTGCTTTTTAGTCCTCATTAATTAACAAGATATTTCCTCCACTCCTTTCAAGTTCTAATAGTTAGCATCGATATACTGGGTTTTACATAATGCTGGGATTAGTTTGACATTACCATGGTTAACCTGTGAATAGCGCTCCCTTTTGTCAATTATGTTGAAGCTTTTTTCCGGA
>NW_011633519.1:0-341 GCF_000512975.1 Sesamum indicum
ATGAGATCGAATTATCAAATTTTTACATAGATATAGTTGAAATTATTATATGTTCACAATCTGCAAAATTTATATATTTATAAATGTTAGTATAACCTTGATGTAACTACCATCTTACATTGTTGAACAACATGGGTTACTCAAACCATCAAAATTCAGATCAAACCATTAGATATGATAAACATTACAGAAAAATACATTTGGTAAAGTTTTAAACTTATTGGATATACGGATGTCGAGATATCGTACTCGAAAAATAAGAGTAATCATTCAAGACGGTATATCGTTGAATCAGGCCGTGTGATTTTAAATTATACCGTTTGATATGATCTAATTGACAC
>NW_011633520.1:0-341 GCF_000512975.1 Sesamum indicum
ATTTGCATAAGGGCATTTTCATCAATTATTTATCTGAATGAGTTATTTGTTAGGCGATCATTAACCTGAAGAGGGTAATTGTAATTTTAGAAATAACGATGGAGCATCCATAATTACGTCAAACATCAGAGAGATCGTTGTAATTCACCCTTGAATTTATTCCATTCTTTCATGGTACTACTCTAAGAGAGCAACCATACCATTTTGCATATATCAATACATCAAATTATTCGATACTCGATAATCAATTCTTTCATTTTGTAAATTCACTTTCTTGCACATAATATGTATTATGTTATTTGTGGTTTTTGGTTAAGGGTGAAAAACAAATCAAATTATTC
>NW_011633521.1:0-341 GCF_000512975.1 Sesamum indicum
GAAGTGTATTATAGCGAGGAGTTAAAGTATGCAAGAAGCCTAGGCTACACAGTGATCCCAATCTCAGGATACCTCTATGAGAGGATGGAAAGCCCATTCAAGGTCTTTGTTAGCTCACTCTTTGAGAGCAGGTTAGAGGCAAGGAAAGATGGTAATGAGGCCTTGGCCTATGTGTACAAGATCCTTATGAATTCGCTATACGGTGGATTTGGTATTAACCCAAAAAGCACGATAACCGAGATCTGCGATGATAATCGATTCAAACATTTGATCAGGAATAGTGAGTTCATATCCAGTGATATGCTTAGCAAGAACAACTACATCGTTACCTACCATAGCAA
>NW_011633522.1:0-341 GCF_000512975.1 Sesamum indicum
CTAAAATCCTTATTTGACTAAGCTTGAAAACATTAGCTTGATTGAACTGCTTTTGACGTACTTGCAGGATATAGTGAAACTGCCTCTCCTCCTGCTTCTATCAAAGCTGCTCTATTTGAATCCCCTTTCAAGTGGGAAGCCTTCGTTAGTGCTTATGACTGACCTGGCACGGGCTGCTGGCAGAGAGCTAACAATGGATGTAAGAGAAATGCCAAGAGATGGAATTGAAAGGCTTACCACTATAGAATGGAACTCCCGAGGCTGGCGTGCTTTAAGACTCAAACTCTATGGAGAAAAGAGGTACGGATACTGCCCTCTTAAGAGTTCGCTGGCTTGAAAAA
>NW_011633523.1:0-341 GCF_000512975.1 Sesamum indicum
GCTCTTCATCGCGCTATTACCCTCCGGAATGTCCTCTTCGAGTCCTTCCTCCGTATAGATATCGCTCTTCGAGCTATCCCCTTTCTAGATGTCGATAAACCAACAACTATGTCCTTATCAGGATCTTGTTGTTGATAGATCTCCTCTAGAAAGGCACCGTTCATTTCCCTCTGGTCATTCACTCTAGATCGCTAGTTCCTCATGGAAGCTAGCTTGTTGAATAGAGCAGTAGACCATCTATTCTATTTCCCTTCGTGAAATAGAGCTGGTCGGGTATAGATCAGTACGAGCCTTACTGCATTCCTCGGGTGTTACCTTCGATCGGAATGCTCGGCTCGGTT
>NW_011633524.1:0-341 GCF_000512975.1 Sesamum indicum
ATTAATTATTAAATAATTGTGATTCATGGAAAGCTAAATATAAGTGATTTGTTTTTATTGAAAACAGTGTACTAAATTATCGATAATAGATAAATAGTTTCAAATTAAAGCATACATTAAATAAAAATTACTAAACGCAAGAAACTACTATAAAAATAAACCAAATACCCATATTTATAGAACTGAAATCGGTGACCTTTTGGTTGTAAGACATAACCATGCAATTTGAACAATATCTAAACTTTCAATTTAATTTAGAATTTCGAATACATTTCGTGAGAAAACATTTTTTCTAGTTATTATGTGGGGCACCAATAAATTTTAGACAAATTTATGTCGAT
>NW_011633525.1:0-341 GCF_000512975.1 Sesamum indicum
CCTCTACTATCCTTTCAATGTCACGTTGTGTGCGATGAGAAATTGGAACTATGTAAATAAGAATTTATATAAAATATTTTTGATGATTGAAACTTTTAACTCACAAATAATTTAATAATTTAATAACCATGTTATAATAATAGCTTTTGCAAACAACATTTCTAACTATGATCTTTTGCTTGCATATGCTTAATACTTATATTTATTATCTATAAATATTTTGTACAAAATTTCTATTGAGTTCAAAATTGAAAAATTTAATCAATTGATAGTTTGTTTGATTTGGATTATATATTACTTTCGAAAAGATTGTTGAACTTTTCCTTTTAAGTTTTAAGTAA
>NW_011633526.1:0-341 GCF_000512975.1 Sesamum indicum
CGTTATTTAGGAAATTGAGTGAGCAAGATCTTCCTGGCTGAACCCGTAACTTTCTTCCTTTATTTCGGGAGGAGTCTCTCAAATGGGCAGGAAGGATAATAATAGATAGGATTTCTTTACCTGATATATCTTTCTTCTTTTCTGGAGTTACAGTGCCAGGAAGTCTCTATTACCATTCAGAATTCCTAGCCAAAGCAAAGCGCGTTTAAGTTGCTTTCCTTCTCCTAATACCTGTGAAGGTTACCTGAAGGATAACTCTTATTTATCCCAAAATCCTTATTACAAGCCTATCCTAGGAGTCTTGCAACGAAAGCCTAGGGGGGCTAGGAAGATATTTAACT
>NW_011633527.1:0-341 GCF_000512975.1 Sesamum indicum
ATAGTACACGATTAGTCCTTGACTTGAGAAATCATGGCAATTGCATGTATATGATGCCTATATCTTGGATCTGGCGAGAGATCTTGTGCCTTCGATGTGGTCATTATAAGCCTTTTCCAGTGTAGTTGGATTATGTACTGAGGATGGTGGATTTCAAGATGGAATCTGTCCCCTGTCAGTATATGATAGATATATCTCTTGCGCGCTCTGAGATGGTTTAGACTATGGCCATAGTAATTGATCGAATACGAAATGGTTTCCTTTATTGATCAATAGAGTAAACTCATCACAAGTACTCAACATAGTTGCCTAGTCCAGAATGGGAACCGACGCCAATTAAT
>NW_011633528.1:0-341 GCF_000512975.1 Sesamum indicum
TGGTTTTGGATGATATGGTTGCTAAAATCAATCTACTCGATTCGATATTTTCTGCAAGCCAACAAGCAGCTATGAAATTCAGATTTGGAAGATCAAAAAACTTTTAATAGAATTACCTTGAAAACCTTATATGGTTACAGTTGTTCGACATCAATAGCTAAAGAAGAACCTTGTACATTTTCCAAAACTTGTGTCACCTACAAGACGAGCAACTTAGATACAATTATTATCCCTGAGGAAGTCAAGAGATCTCTAACAAAGCGTCAGAATTTTGCGGCTTACATGACATTTCACGTCCACAAACCCTGAATATTTCACTAAAGCATGGTTCAACAACTTTA
>NW_011633529.1:0-341 GCF_000512975.1 Sesamum indicum
ATCTCTTATTACAAGGGGCTCTTGACTGATGCTCATTTAGTGACATGGTTAATTTTTTTTTGGCACTTTGAAGCTTTATTTTCGAGCTTATGTCCGTAACTTTTGTCTCTGGCTTAACTACATTTTTTGTAAGGGGTAGTACTCTTGTTTACGTTTTCTTGATCTACCATTGGAAGGGAGTAGTACTCCTTGTTCACATTTTGACAATTCTTGTTTGTAATGAGTAGTAGTCCTTATTTATGGCTTTCTAGGCATTTCTAGGGAGTTAATTCTCCCCATTATAAATTTGGAGCATTATCTGAATTAATAAAGAAGGGAAGGGGACTCCAAAATGCTCCCCA
>NW_011633530.1:0-341 GCF_000512975.1 Sesamum indicum
TTGCTAAGCGTAATAATAACTACAAGTTAGTATAAAAGGGAAACAAACTTGCTTTAATAAAACTGTGCAAAGTGGCTAAATTTTGAACGTTCTCAGAATTCGACAAAACTTGATCCAAACATTGGTTTAGACCCATCCATTTGTGTTGTAAATTTGTTTAGCGTAATAATAACTACAAGTTAGTATAAAAGGAAAACAAAATTGTATTAATAAAACCGTGCAAAAAAATTAAAATTTGAGCATTCTCAGAATTCGACGAAACTTGACCCAAACGTAGATCTAGACATAAGAGTTTGTGTGTTAAATTTACTAAGCGTAATAATAACTACAAGTTAGTATAA
>NW_011633531.1:0-341 GCF_000512975.1 Sesamum indicum
ATGGAGAATAAGGCCCACGAAGGAGGAGGTCCACGGAGAAGGCGGCCTATGGAGAAATCACAAGGCCCATCCATATGTTGATGGGTAATATTACTTTGTAATAGCATAAGACCACCTTAGACAGACTATAGACTAATTGCGGGCTTAGTAGGTCACATAGATTAGGCTCATGATCATCCAACAGGGGTAGGCTAGGTTCATTACATGCGATGCATTTATTTATGCTTTATATTTATGCATGCAATGTTTACATATGATGAGGTCTCGGTATAAACTCAAAATAACTCTCACTTGGTTGGACCAAGTTGAATATTAGGCCCATAATGGGCTTAGATCAAAAC
>NW_011633532.1:0-341 GCF_000512975.1 Sesamum indicum
TTATATATTTGTTACTATGCTTTTCAATACCAAACTCCCGGGAATTTCAAAGGGAAGACCCCTTTGATTCGGTTTTTATTTTTTATTTTTTGTTTCACGCTTCCATCGTCTTCCCGGGTCATACCGATTCTCTTGTGATGGATTCCAAAGTTCTAAAAATATGCGATTTACACCAATTAGATTTCAAAACTTTTTTCTGAGAAGGAGAAAGACCACAAAAACTCTTTTCTGGGATAAAATGAGCTTACTAGTTGCACGTTGGATTGGATTCAATGTGATATTTGCAGTTTATCTAAAAACACAAGATCAATGTGCAGTTCACAAGTCTAACTATGTTTGAA
>NW_011633533.1:0-341 GCF_000512975.1 Sesamum indicum
TCGGTTCCCATCCTGGACCAGACAACTATATTGAATACTTGAGATGTATTTACTCTATTGATCGACAAAGGATATCATTTCCTATTCGACCAATCGCTATGGACATAGACTTAGAGAGTCTAAACCATCTCAAAGCGCATGGGAGATATATCCATCATATACTGATAGAGGACGGATTCTATCTTGAAATCCACCGTCCTCAATACATAATCAGACTGCACTGAAAAAGGCTTATAATGACCACATCGACAACACAGTCATCTCTTGATAGATCCAAGATATAGCCATCACATGCATGTGACTGCCATGATTCCTCAAGTCCAAGGACTATGCATGTGACT
>NW_011633534.1:0-341 GCF_000512975.1 Sesamum indicum
ATATTAACCGCTGGCAACGAGAATGGGGAAAGCCGTGGGTGGGGGGTTTGGGGGGCTATGGGGGTAGGGTGTGTAGTTAGATTTTTTTTAAAATATTTAATAATAATATATTTTTAAAATATTAAATTATTTATATATAATATAAGTTAAATAATTTGTTGAATCTAGATCTTTTATTTTTTTTAAATTTAATGGTTGAGATTACTTGATTAGATCTAACGATCAGTATTTGATCAAAAAATATCCGACGGTCATTAATATAAAAAATAATATATAATAAGCAAGGGTATAACGGTCATTTTTTTAAAAATTAACACCGTTAGTTAGATTTAACGGAGAGG
>NW_011633535.1:0-341 GCF_000512975.1 Sesamum indicum
AATATATTCTTGTGTCTCGACTAACTTTTGGGTCACTTTTAGTCGAATTTTGATAACGTTCCAAATTTAGCATTTTTTTGCACGGTTTTATTAAAGTAAAGTTTGTTTCCCATTTATTCAAACTTGTAGTTATTATTACGCTTAGCAAATTGATCACACAAATTGTTGAGTGTCGACCACGTTTGGGTTAAGTTTCGTCGTATTTTGAGAACGGTTAAAATTTAGCTGTTTTGCATTCTTTTATTAAAACAAGTTTGTTTCCCTTTTATACAAACTTGTAGTTGTTATTACGCTTAGCAAATTGATCACACAAATTATTAGGTGTGGACCAACGTTTGGGT
>NW_011633536.1:0-341 GCF_000512975.1 Sesamum indicum
GCCTATCACACAGCGCGTCGTGTGGCTAGTGGTCCGCTGACTACGTCCGCCAATACCTCCGCTTGGCGCTAATGCAGCACGCCGAATATATCAGAGTCGGGAGGAACAAATCACAAAACCGTAAATTGCACATGCGAATTCAGAAAATCAGATTACATTGAACTGAAAAGTGCGTATACAATGACCAACGATGCTAGAGCAAGGGGCTCGCCTTGAGGGGGACTCTAACACGTCACTAAACCAAGCTTCTTGAACTCATTCCCCCCCCCTCCTATAATAGGCTTAAAAAAATAAATCCTATCGTCTACACTAGACACTAGAAAAGCTGAAATTTGCAACTC
>NW_011633537.1:0-341 GCF_000512975.1 Sesamum indicum
AACGTTCAAAATCTAGCTGTTTTACATGGTTTTATTAAAAATGCAACTTTGTTTCCCTTTTACAGTAACTTGTAGCTATTATTACGCTTAGAAAACTTACCACGCAAATGCATGGGGTCTAGACCTACATTTGGGTCAAGTTTCGTGAAATTATGAGAACGTTCAAGATTTAGTTGTTTTGCACGGTTTTGTTAAAAAAGCAACTTTGTTTCCATTTTACACTAACTTGTAGTTATTATTACGTTTAGCAAATTTACCGCACAAATGCATGGGTTTAGACCTACGTTTGGGTCAAGTTTCGTGGTATTCTGAGAACGTTCAAAATTTAGCTGTTTTGCATT
>NW_011633539.1:0-341 GCF_000512975.1 Sesamum indicum
TGCTGTGGAAGTGGAATCACAAATTTGTTGTCTCCATTAGATTGCTCCTGTGGAAGTGGAATGACAAATTTATTTTCTCCATTAGGTTGCTTCTGTGGAAGTGGAATGACAAATTTGTTGTCTCCATTAGGTTGCTCCTGCGGAAGTGGAATCACAAATTTGTTATCTCCATTAGGTTGCTGCTGCGGAAATGGAATCACAAATTTGTTGTCTCCATTAGGTTGCTCCTGTGGAAGTGGAATCACAAAATTGTTGTCTCCATTAGGTTGTTCCTGTGGAAGTAGAATCACAAATTTGTTGTCTCTATTAAAACCCTCAAGTGCATCAAAATGACGAGCATC
>NW_011633540.1:0-341 GCF_000512975.1 Sesamum indicum
CATACACGAGCGAAGTCCAGTCTCGCATCTCTTTATCGCATCAGGGTACAAGGGTTTTCCTACTCCACTTGCCACAATACTCAATCCTTCCGTCGTCCAGTATTCCATCGGAAGGTGTCGAAGTTTTATCCATATCGGAGCTTGCGTATGTTTCAGTTTCCTCATAGCCTTACCAGGTGTCAAAGAATTGTTAAAAGCTCGAGCAATTTTATCATCAACAGGGGTGACATTGGCCATGACATCAGCAAATGTGACTTCAGCAATGACATCATCGCTGATGCAGTCTACACGTCAGCAGATCCCCTTGACTTTTTAGCATCTGTCAGACGGCCGGATTTCCT
>NW_011633541.1:0-340 GCF_000512975.1 Sesamum indicum
GAATCCGTGAGTTTGCACCAGAGAAAGCGAATTTTAGATAGGAAAGGTGGAATATGTGCTTCGATAAGTTCACGTCTTTGATGTCTCCCAATGGAATGGACTTGAGAAACCCTTTCTAAACCCGGTTTTCTTGCGAAAGACTTCCTAGATGTTTGCTAGGTATTTCTATCAAACACAAAAAAGAAGAGGAAAACGACTTTGGAGTTTTTTGATATCGAGATTGGCATTCAGATACAACCGATATTACCTTCGATACGCCTTTCAAGGTGGCAACCTCTATAGTCTAGTTTGTGTATAGGGGCTTCGAAGCCTTAATGAAAGCTAGAAATATCGCTAGAAA
>NW_011633542.1:0-340 GCF_000512975.1 Sesamum indicum
AAAAAAAAAAACATAATAATGAGAGTCTCTTTTGGCTTGACTGAGCTTGGGACCAATAATTAAGTCAAGTCAATATGCTTCATGTACCCATTTCTTAACCTTTTTACACTCCATTTTGATTTAGAGACTTTCGACTATTGAATATCAGTCATCACCCACAATTGACAGGTAATTATTTATTAATATATAGGCAATACGAAAGAATTAAAAAAATATAAATATTTTAAATTATTCAAACTTTTACAATATAAAAATTATGTAATAAACTAGATATACAAATATAGTAGATCTTAAATATTTGAATTAATTTTTTGTATCTCATTATTAAATACTTCATTAT
>NW_011633543.1:0-340 GCF_000512975.1 Sesamum indicum
GGATTCTGTGTGCGCAATAACAAGCGGGCTTCTGATTGCGAGGTAATTATGCTAGAATGAGCATCTTCACGTGTGCAATTTTCACTTGTTCAGTTTGAAGGATATTATGATTCAACCAGTTTACTAATAGTTTTCATCCATTTAGAGTTTCTCTTTAGTTTCCAATGTGGTAATGCCACCAAGCTATGATTTCACTTATGCTGTACTCGTCCTTATTATTTTAGGTTCTTGTAACTTATCAACCAAAAGTATTTAATATTTTTGTTTGCAGCAATGTGGTTTGTTGCAGAAACCTCTTTGGAAGAAACGGTAAACGTAAGCCGTGGCTGGAGTGGGGGGG
>NW_011633544.1:0-340 GCF_000512975.1 Sesamum indicum
TTGAAAATTTAATACAACAAAAGTGTTTAAAGCTATTGACGGAAAATCCATTGACAATGTCCCAGATGATTAAAAGCTTGAAAATGATGAATATGCTTATTTTTCAATTATTCTTAAGCTATCTTATTTTTTAATTAAAAAAGTAGGGAAATAGAATTTTGCTAAAGATCTTTGGAATAAGTTAGAAGAACTTTTTACTAAAATTTCTTTACTCAGTAAGCTTTTCTTACTGGAGATTTTTTTAGATATAAATTTGATTACTGTAAAATTATTGAAGAAAATTTGGATGATTTTTCAAAATTAATTCAAGACATAAAATTAACAGGAGATAAAAAAAAAT
>NW_011633545.1:0-340 GCF_000512975.1 Sesamum indicum
TGGAGAGTCTATTTTGGAAGGTTATGGCGATACTACCTTCCACTTACATGTGAATGGTGACTAGTCTGAATTTGAATGTACATTAAGACGTAATGGTGATGTGGTGGCTTAGAACGGTTTCAAGCTGGATGCCACAATGATTTTCAATTGTGTCCAACACAAATAATTAATGAAATTAAATTTAATTAATTATTTTCAATTAACCATTAATCGAAAATGCCCGTCATCATGGGTGGCCATCTAGCAACGGTCCATGGCACTAGATACTAGGTAAATATTGGTGTGAATATTGAGGCTTTCGAGTTCCATATAGGTATGATGCTTTCGTCTACCATCTCCC
>NW_011633546.1:0-340 GCF_000512975.1 Sesamum indicum
ACCATCGTTAGGAACATGTACTCAGATTTCATGCACATCTCTAGTGGGAGATTGTACAGTGTAAGTATAACTAGCCAACACGGGAATTTCTTGTTTCGAAGGTCTCGCTCTCGATCGGCTTGTACCTAGCGCCTGCACGAAACTTCCAATTGTCTAAAACGATGTCATCCTTCTAGTACAACATGCAATCATTTTCACACGCATTTATCTTCTCAATAGGTAAACCCAAATTCCTTATCAACTTCTTCGTACTATAGTAATAGCGGGCAGGTTGTGGTCGCAGGTAATATATTATTATCTTGCTAGGACCTAATCGTAACATCTCTAAAAAAAAAAAAAA
>NW_011633547.1:0-340 GCF_000512975.1 Sesamum indicum
GCTAAGGATATTATTTTGTCCTCACTTATGATTGTATTATGATAATATATGCAACTTGCCCCTGAAAAATTCTATATATGCAACTTGCCCCTGAAAAATTCTCCTAAAATCTCTTATTATAGCCAACATCATATCAAACTTTGAATTTTCAACTAATTTCTAAACCTTCGGTCAACGATATCCTCAAATTTACACCAGCACACGCCTTGCACGTGCCAATTTCTTATAAATTCTATCAAAGTGTGTTAGCAAATCGCAAAATATACTAAGATAATAGATCAAATTGTCAGTTTCACTTTCTGAACATCCAAAACTCCAAAGGCCTCTAATTAAAGGACAA
>NW_011633548.1:0-340 GCF_000512975.1 Sesamum indicum
TCGTAGTGGGCTTGGGATCCACAAGAACAATTTACCATGCCCCGCTTTTATAATTCACATGGAAAAAGCCTCGTGGGAGGCAACCGAGGCCATTCTAATTACATCAGATTCTCAAGATATTTTTCCTCAGCTCTTTACATGATCTTGAAGACTCCAAACGAATCATATTATTATGTGTTAAACCAGACCCATAAACCAAATCATACCTCAATTATCGCCCTCCACGACTCGTGAGATAGGGAAACAACCAGCGTATTCCTTTGTTCATTATAATAATATAGCTTGCCATATATTCCAAATGTGTCACGACTTATGAGACCATATTTGGATAGTGGTAGCT
>NW_011633549.1:0-340 GCF_000512975.1 Sesamum indicum
GAATTGAAATATGAAGGTCCTGTAAAAGAGCAGAAATCCATAAAAGCTCACAAGTTGTGGATCTCATGGCTCCGTATTCTGCTTCAGTTGTTAGAACGAGAAACTGTACATTGTTCCTTTGTTTTTCAGGAGATTAAAGTAGGTCCCAGGAAAATGCAGTATCCCGTAAGAGACCTCCTGCTATCTGGGCAAGAAGCACAGTCAGCATCATGGTATGCTTGAAGACTGAAGTGCGTGTTGGAGGGAAAAAAGAGACCTTTCTGGGAAGCCCCTTTAAGGTACTTTACCAAGTGTACAACTGCATCGATATCCAGCCTGGTAAAACTAAGATAAAGAAACC
>NW_011633550.1:0-340 GCF_000512975.1 Sesamum indicum
TTGCAAAACCTGCTTCAGTTCATCCTCCTGTTTCCTTTTCTCCAATGTAATTTTCTGAAAGACCTATGGACAGAAACAAGAAACCATACTTTCTGAAGGTGTAAGGCCAATAGACAGAAACAAGAAACGAGTTCGTGAGAATTCGAAAAGTAATTCCTCGGTTCAAGCTCATTCCAAACTTTTGAAGAAGCAACCTCTCTGTTGCTTTGTCCAATAAGCATAATTCCCGTGTCCAGAGGGTAACTTCATTTTTAAAATCATATTTTCTGTTAACTTGATTTTCTATTTTCTGGTATTATATCCCAAACATTGGAATTACAATCAATACGGTATAAAACTG
>NW_011633551.1:0-340 GCF_000512975.1 Sesamum indicum
ATATATATATATGTGTGTGTGTGTTAGTCTTTATTTGTTCTTTCTCACCTCTGTTTTTCTACTTGATGCGAGTTTACCTTCTTCACCTTGCTTCTTGTATTACTTTTGTCAGAGAATTATTACCATTCGGAAATAACAAGTCTTCAATGCAAGGTATGTCCTGTAATCCTTTATTGTAATTAGCTCAATGGATTGTCTTTTAAAACATATGTTTTAACCTACTTCTTGCTTAACCTCTATATTTGCACTTGCTAGTTTGTAATCCCAATGAAGTGTTGGCCTTTTATTCATCGCCAAAACTATGTTGCAATCTCATGAATTTCTCTAATCTTTGTACTTA
>NW_011633552.1:0-340 GCF_000512975.1 Sesamum indicum
TTTAGAATGGGTCTAGGAACTGTTTTTTTGTCTTTGGAACGGTTTGCAGGACACCAAACTTATTTGGAGCCGTTTTTGGAACGATTTTGTAACAGTTGAAAATTCGACCTTACAAATGGCGTTACAAAATTTTAGGAACTGCTCGAGCAAGGCGTTCCTATTTGGGACGAGAATTGTAACACTCTATGAAAATCATTCATAATATTGAATTTGTCAAAAAAATTATTATTTTTTAATTGGAACGGTTTTAAGAACAGTTAGTCTTATTCAGGAACACGTATATAAAACTGTTTTAGTAATGCTATTAGGAACGGTCTCTCTGATTTGGAACACATACATA
>NW_011633553.1:0-340 GCF_000512975.1 Sesamum indicum
ACGATGGTAGGAAGAGGTGACGTGCGGTTGGACCACGTCATTTCGGCATAAAATATGGTAGACCCGTGAGACCGAGCTGGTATCGCAGATTGCTCACTCAGATAGGTCTGAGGTATATGGGGGATTGGCTTTAGATCAAGGGAAGATTGTTAGAATAAGTGACCAGAAAGCCAATTGGATTGGGAGTTTTGGGAACCATTTAGCAATTTTTATGAATGTGATATTATCTTGATGTATGTACTAAGTATTCATCTGTGGAATCATGTGTTTGTTGTGCTTACTATTTACGTTGAGCAGGTATTTTAACGTCACAGCAAATGCCCACAGACCAATTGAAAAA
>NW_011633554.1:0-340 GCF_000512975.1 Sesamum indicum
GGCCAACGAAGAGATCGAACAAGGAGCCTGTGAAAGGCTATCAATGAAAAAATCACATTCGAGGGCCCCCAAAAGGCCACCAATTATATATAAAGGTTAGGAAGATCATGTCTTGTATATTGGGCACCATCATCGCTGAACGTATCAATGATTCAAAATTTGTACTTGCTATAATTTACCCAACGTGATTTATAAAACTGTATTATTTTCACGCTTATCTTCGTGTGTACATCTTCCTATGTCTTTATTGTCATTGGTTACTTGAATCTTCTAAGTACTAAATGCGAACTGAAAAAGACGCGTCCAACATGCGATCTGAAAAAGACGCACTCAAACAAAA
>NW_011633555.1:0-340 GCF_000512975.1 Sesamum indicum
CACTCTATTTAATTTCTTTATGATATAAAATTGGGGTTGTATTTGATGGAGGAATTCGTGAAGGTAATGATCTTGAGGGCCTCTGTGAAGAAGATCGTGGTTTCTATGGGTAACTGTTATTTGCTGGGAAACAACTGAGGGATGGTAGGACTCTCACTGAGAATTCCACATGTTACGTATAGCATGTGGGTAATGATATTATGAGAAGTGTTGTTTGTTGTGGATTTAGCCTGCTGATATGTTGTTTGCTTTGTTATCTATTGTGCATCTAAGCCATCTTTTGGCTGTATCTACGTGGCTCTTTTTGCCAGTTTTGGTTTCTGTTCTTGAACGTCATGAT
>NW_011633556.1:0-340 GCF_000512975.1 Sesamum indicum
TTTAATGTAAACACATCACTCAGAAGATGTCCAACATATTTTAAATATGTTGGGTGTTTCCTAGTTATTCTTTGACCTTGAACCAAAAATCTTTTCAATGAGGTTTCATTTGATGAAACTGAAAACCATGTACAAATTTCAACTTTCTTGCAATTTTTTGGTTATTCGAATTTAGAGAAATACGAAACCTCTCGTACTTTTCTCCCTCCGTACCTAGACATGGATGAGCATGCAAGTCAAGCTGACTTCTTTCTCAAATTCTCTTCTATAGGTTCCCTTTGTAGTGTAATATCAATAGTTATTTATAATTTTAGACATCATATAGTAGCTTTGCATTTTA
>NW_011633557.1:0-340 GCF_000512975.1 Sesamum indicum
CCCAGCCGGTAGACTAACAAAAAGAGGGGAAGTCTCTCAGTGATTACGCCTATAAAGTGGCATAGCGGGGAGGCTCGATGTAATTGAGTAGACGAGATTGGGAATTTGATTAGAAGACTTCCTGGACTACCTGACCTTCCTGCAATTCAAGGAATGGAATCCGGGATCAAATCAAAGGATATTATGTTCTGTCAAGCAGGGTTGAAGAGCTAGCTGAATTGAAAGGCAAAGTCAGGGTCTCGGGAGTCGGAAAGCACAGTAGGTAGCACTAGAGCCTCATGACCGGTCCTGACACATAGAACAGAGGCTCTCTTTCCAGCTGAAAGCAGAACAAAGACAA
>NW_011633558.1:0-340 GCF_000512975.1 Sesamum indicum
CACGCTATCCACACCCGATTACCAGAAGATCCATAATCCATATACCATTTCCAATGGGGTAATAGGAAAGAATGAATTTGAGCTGCATTATTAAATCGAACACAAGTTTCAAGGAGGCCGAGAGATTGTAACCTGAACTCAGCAACGATGGTTCCTACTCCGTTCAGACATTGTTGTTTCATGCGGTGTCCCCAGTTTGGGTATGTATACAGCAATCGGTGGTTTAACTTGTTTTGGTTTGTTAAGAACACACTCTTTGGCAGAGTGCACCAATGTCATACAGCTTTTGCACTTCGGGGGTATCCATTCGTACTCAACATCTACTTTACATGGGGATTCT
>NW_011633559.1:0-340 GCF_000512975.1 Sesamum indicum
GTTCCCCCAGAGAGATTATAGGTAGTATCAAGACCCCATAAAAATCCATCTGGACAAGTTCGAAAGGAATATCATACTATGATACACTGATTGGAAAAGTATGCGAAATGCGTAGCTTTGTGATAGATTTCACAAGGGATGTTATCATTATCAGCACCATAATGAATGGTCAATATATGTTTTATTGCCTATAAAGAAGCATGACCTAGATGTTTATGCAATACATTTGAGGTAGAATAGACAGAATTGGAACAAGACACAGTATGATTAGTACTCTTAGTAGCAACAACAAAAGTGAGATAGAGGGAACTTGGTTTAAAGATGTATAAATTCTTGAATC
>NW_011633560.1:0-340 GCF_000512975.1 Sesamum indicum
TCTTATGGTGAATAGATGTGTCGCTGATCGTTTCTGTTTCCTTTTACTGGCAAAATGGAAAGAGAACTTCTGTATGAGTTGCTCGTGAGATTCCACGCTTCCTGGTGGCATGTTTGTGAACCACTCCTGGGCTTTTCCTGTTAGAGTCGTGACAAATAGTTTAGCGTTTATGGGACCTGACTGCCCGTAGAGGTTCATCACCATATCGAATGCCGCTAGGTGTTCTGCGGGGTCTTTCATTCCGTCGTATTTCGGTAAGTCCGGCATTCTGAAGTTCGGAGCTACAGTCTCTGTCAGGATATGATTACAGAATGGTGAATTTCGGTGCTGGGATACTATC
>NW_011633561.1:0-339 GCF_000512975.1 Sesamum indicum
TTTGATCTAAGCCCATTATGGGCCTAATATTCAACTTGGTCCAACCAAGTGAGAGTTATTTTGAGTTTAGATCGAGACCTCATCATATGTAAACAATGCATGCATAAATATAAAGCATAAATAAATGCATCGCATGTAATGAACCTAGCATACCCCTGTTGGATGATCATGAGCCCAACCTATGTGACCTACTAAGCCCGCAGTGAGTCTATAGTCTGTCTAAGGTGGTCTTATGCTATTACAAAGTAATATTACCCATCAACATATAGATGGGCCTTGTGATTTCTCCATAGGCCGCCTTCTCCGTGGACCTCCTCCTTCGTGGGCCTTATTCTCCAT
>NW_011633562.1:0-339 GCF_000512975.1 Sesamum indicum
CTTTTATGACCAGTCACCAACAGCTTTTTTTCCGGGCCGAAAAAAAGACTTCGTTTTTAAGCTTCAAAAGAATGCCCGTAGCGGGGATGCGTTTGCTTCTGATTGCTCGAGTTGGAAGACCTACAAGGAGCTCGGTTGTACCATAAATAAAGAAGAATCGACCTGTGTCAATGGATTCAAAATCTTTCGTCGGATGAGCCTAATTCAGCTTTAGAAAGAGATTCATCCAAAGGCTTTGGCTCATACCTAGTGAGACCAGGAAAAGATACTCATAAGCTCTATTCTCCGAGGATCCAATTCCATGGTTAATTTGTACTGAAAGCGAGAGCCCAAGAGCGA
>NW_011633563.1:0-339 GCF_000512975.1 Sesamum indicum
CACGATTTTATTAAAGCAAGTTTGTATCCTTTTTATACAAACTTGTAGTTATTATTATGCTTAGCAAATTTCTCACACAAATTCATGAGTCTAGATCTTTTGGATCAAGTTCCGTCGAATTCTAAGAACGTTCAAAATTTAGCTGTTTTGCACGATTTTATTAAACCAATTTTGTTTCCCTTTTAACAAACTTGTTGTTATCATTACGCTTAGCAAATTTACCACACTAATTCTTGGGTCTAGACCAATGTTTGGCTCATGTTTCGTTGAATTTTGAGAACGTTCAAAATTTAGCTGTTTTGCACGGTTTTTATTAAAGCAAGTTTGTTTCCGTTTTAT
>NW_011633564.1:0-339 GCF_000512975.1 Sesamum indicum
AAAAGCAAATCGAAGAATTATTGGGAAAAGGGTTTATCAGGCCGAGTACTTCACCATGGGGAGCACCAGTGCTGTTTGTGAAGAAGAAAGATGGGAGTATGAGGTTATGTGTCGATTACCGCTAATTAAATAGGGTAACAGTGAAGAATAAATATCCATTGCCAAGGATTGATGACCTGCTAGACCAGTTAAAGGGAGCTACAATATTTTTAAAGATCGATTTGAGGTCTGGTTATTGACAGTTAAGGATAACAGAGAATGACATAGTGAAGACAGCTTTCCGTACTCGTTATGGTCATTATGAGTTTCTGGTGATGCCTTTTGGGTTAACAAATGCAC
>NW_011633565.1:0-339 GCF_000512975.1 Sesamum indicum
AGTGTATTAGGCAAGATGCTTCTTTTGAATTAAGACAAGATGTGATGTTCTAGTAAATATTTTACGAGTTTAGCTATTTAAATTAGTGTCGAATTAAATATCACATTTTATATAAAAATGACATAGTTGGTTACTTAAATTATTAGATTGCTAGATTTAATTATTATTATAGTTAATTTACATAATTTCATCGGAATGATTAACCAAATACATAATTCTATATATTGTTGTTTAATTAAATTATATAGTAACAATAAATTGAAAAAAGAATCATAGAAATGTTCAGAAAATTATATTTAAAAGATATCATGAAAATGAAGTTTTAATGGTAATATAATA
>NW_011633566.1:0-339 GCF_000512975.1 Sesamum indicum
TGATGAGTACTCAAATATCATACCTGCAAAAGGACCAAAACACCCCTCATTAAGGGCATTACAGTCATTTTGAGGTCAGGATCCGCGAATATTGTAACAGGCGGGTCGCATGGGACCCGACCCGGATCGCGTACACCGACTGGTAACCCGGACATTCACCACCGTTCGATCGGGACGTACACCAACGAGATAAGGCCACGTGGCCCAGTACTTACCGTACAACTGTATGTTATAAATAGACCCCGACACGCCATAAATGAGGTAACTGATACGCTTTAATTGAGACCGAACTCCTAGATCGAACCAATTTCATTCGACCAAACTAACTTGAGCGTCGGA
>NW_011633567.1:0-339 GCF_000512975.1 Sesamum indicum
TTTAGGGTTAAAATACCTCCTATTTACTTTCATGATACAAGTGCCAATATCTTGCTGGGTAACAATTTTATTCAAATATTTGCAAAATATATGAAGGATAATCAAAGAAATCTTTTAATCTTTACTACTAACTGTGGTAGTGAGATACAGGTGTTGCAAAGAGAAAAGGCATTTAACAACATAATGCCAAAAAAATTTCGCAGCAAATGTGGTGATTTTGATGCCAGATTAACTCATCAAAAAATGCAGGATAAGAGAAAATTTTGTAAAATATTTGAATTTTTAGGAATTCTTATTGCGAAATAGGAATTGAGTTATAGGATCATATTATGGAAAAAA
>NW_011633568.1:0-339 GCF_000512975.1 Sesamum indicum
TATATATATATATATATATATAACTTACTAATATATATATATATATATATATATTATTTACATATATATAATATTATTATTATTTTGTTTAATTAATTAGACTTTTCTCAAAATACCATTACGTCCCTCCTGAATTTCCTTAATTAATATAAGTTGCTCCCAAATTTTATAACGAACTCCAATTTAATTCGTTCAAATTTTATTATATTCCAATTATGACCCATAATTTATTTACTAATCACTAAGTTTCATAAAAATTTACCAATTAATCCCCCAATTATACATTATAATCTTTGGGGCGTGACAGTTAGTTTCTTGTTTGATAGAGCAAAGGTATTA
>NW_011633569.1:0-339 GCF_000512975.1 Sesamum indicum
CACGTTTCAAATTTTTCAAAAACCTCAGATTTGTGCTTTAGCAAGATAACAAATACTTTTCGAGAAAAATTATCAACAATGGAAAGAAAATAACGGTTTCCACCATGGGTGGGTTCCTTAGAAGGTCCCCATACATCAGCATGAATGTAGTCTAATATGCAAGATGACATAGAAGGATTTGGGGAGGGTGCAGCAGGAAAATGCACACGATGTTGTTTTCCCATAACACAATCATCACAGAATTGCAATTTGTCAACCTTATCACACAGAACACCTTCTTTGTTCAGAAATTCTAGTCCTTTTTGGCTGATATGCCCAAAACGTTTATGCTACAAAAAA
>NW_011633570.1:0-339 GCF_000512975.1 Sesamum indicum
ATTGCTCTCCAGAACACTTTGAAAGCATCAGAAATGACCATTGAGAAACTTGAAAAGGGATTGGAGGCTTTATTTAGGAGTCTAGTCAAGAGAGATATAATTTTTTTTCTAAATTTAAAAGTTATTCACTTAAAAACAAACTTGCAAGAATATTTTCGAATACATTAATTCTAAATATATATAATTTAAAATCATAAAAATAAATTTTATGGTTAAATACATTTTAGACCCTTGAACTGTACATATTGTCTCACTTATACCCATAAAGGATGAAAGATAACAAAGACACCCCTAATAAAATAACTTGGCATTGATGGGACAAAATGTCGTTCCTACTTA
>NW_011633571.1:0-339 GCF_000512975.1 Sesamum indicum
ATATCACGTGTGTAAATATTATGTTATTAATTTTATCTAAGGAAAAGATTTTATACACGTCAAAATATATGGGTGAACTAAACTGAAGATCCAACAAGAGAAGAAAATCTAATGTGAACACAACCAGGAAAAACCGCATAATGATATGGCAAAAGTGATAAAAAGTATAATTA
The DNA here is from genome assembly GCF_000512975.1 of Sesamum indicum. Lineage (NCBI taxonomy): Eukaryota > Viridiplantae > Streptophyta > Magnoliopsida > Lamiales > Pedaliaceae > Sesamum > Sesamum indicum. The sequence continues at coordinate 174 of NW_011633571.1, forward strand.
AGAAGCATAAGATGTTACGGTGTAGGACTCCTCAAGGAGTGTCAATGGCCAATTAGGATGACAAGTTTTATTTTGGCGCTTTCCGCACAGCCAGCAACGCTGGAAGTACACTGGTGCAAGAAATTCTCTAGCAATCTCTTCCTAATAATCATCTTTAATTTTAGCT
>NW_011633572.1:0-339 GCF_000512975.1 Sesamum indicum
TTTTGAAATGAAGGATTTAGGAGATGCTAAAAAGATACTTGGAATGAACATTGAAAGAAATAGGTCCAATTCATCTATTTTCTTAAATCAAACACCTTATATTCAAAGTATTCTTGAAAAGTTTTCTATGTCAACTTCTAAACCTTCTTCTGTGCCTCTTGCTGCTCACTTCCAGTTAAGTAAGGATCAGTGTCCAAAAACTGATTCTGAAAAAGAAAAGATGAATAAAGTGCCCTATTCTAATGCTATTGGTTCTGTCATGTATTTAATGGTTAGTACCCGACCTGATATTGCTTATTCTGTTAGCTGCTTGAGTAGGTATATGTCAAACCCTGGCTC
>NW_011633573.1:0-339 GCF_000512975.1 Sesamum indicum
CCGAAAGAGGATATCAAATTCGTTTTAATAGAAGTGATTCGAACATGATTGAATAAGTCTCGATACGTAAATATTAATTTTTTTTTTGTCCAATCATCTTAGTCGGTGTATTAATTTATAGACTTAAACCTAACATATTTATTATATTACTGTGTGATTTTATTTTTTTATTTTTTTGATCGACATTCTTAATCTTCAATTAAGGGGTGTATGGGTATTTAAACTTTGGTATGATCGTGCGGCTCTCCTGCGATCATCCAATCTAATGCCTTTCGAAGCATATGAATTTTATTTTTTCTTTTATATTGCAATAATTAAAAAAGAAGAAGCTTTTTAGAG
>NW_011633574.1:0-339 GCF_000512975.1 Sesamum indicum
CGGCGGCCATGTGCATGGATAGTGTATTAGTGCGTGTTTGATATGGTGTGCTAGTGTGTGTTTTAGAGAGAGAATTTTTGTGGTCCATTTTTTCCTTTGTGAATTCGCTGATAACCACATTGTTGTACTGTACTATTATTTTATTTTACTTAATGAAACTTATATTTACCAAAAAAAAAATAATAACTACAAGTAAATATAAAAGGGAAACAAACTTATTTTAATAAAACCGTGCAAAACAGCTAACTTTTGAACGTTTTCAGAATTCGACGAAACTTGACCCAATCATTGGTCTAAACCCAAGAATTTGTGTGGTAAATTTCCTAAGCGTAATAATAC
>NW_011633575.1:0-339 GCF_000512975.1 Sesamum indicum
TAGATAGAAATGAATACTTAGAAATTGAAGAAGAATGACTAATGTAACAAGACGCACATGGCATTCGTTGGCGCAGAATATAAAAAAGACACCTCACTTCTTCTAAGTTCAAAATGGAAGTAAACATGTTCTACCGTGACACACACACACACACATACACACACACCCCGCATGCACACCCCCCCACACACACCCCTACACACACCGCACATGCACACACACACACACACACAAACAAAACCCGCACACGAACACGCACACGCACGCACACACACACACACACACACCGCACACGCACACACACACCCCGCACACACACACCACACACTCACTCACACA